>NC_142688.1:6043333-6345000 GCF_056320005.1 Nelumbo lutea
AGAAGAAGAAAGTCGAAGATTGGAACGTACTTATTAGTTTGAAGGTACCTGAACCCAAGAATCAAAGAGCATTCAAGATCTGGAGTTCCTCGCAGCCATCTATGATGAACATATATTTCCTGCTCTCTCCCTCTCTCTCATCTCACGAGACAAGGAGGGAGGCGGACGGAGACTTTAAGTCCTGGTAGGACTTAAAATAGAGTCCTGGTAGAAGAAAATTGCCTCCTCTCTAATCTCTCTATAAAAATGAGCACGGATTCATTGCTGACAAAATTGTGTTCACACCGTTCTCACACCCATTTTCAACCGTGCATTGAAAATAATTTCGTACTTATTTTTTTATTCATGGACAGATGTTCACAATACACGGCTGAAAAGTAATGTGAGAACAGTATTGTGAGCATCAAAACCGATTTTTTTATAATTTCCTATTTATGCTAACTATTGTCTATTTATGTTAACTATAATTCATCTCCCGACACCCGACTTCCGCAGAGCGGAGATAGTCAGATAGAGAAGTTCTGATAAGCGCGTGTCAGGGAGGCTTGCACAATGCGCATTAATAAACAGCGAACGGTGTCGGCGTGACACAAAGTTCGGAACTTTTCAGGGAATCAGGTATAATTATCATTCCATTATACGGCGTTACACAAAAACGAATTAGGGCTTTCTAAATTGAAAAAATGTTTAATTACTGCTTTACACTATCTTTATTGTTTTTGACAATTTACTAGTTTATTGTTAATATTAATTAATGTTCCGTCGAAATTCATACACATGTCATATTAATTAATGTTCAGTCGAAATTCATATACATCTCTGATACCACGTGATGTATAAATTTTTTGAAATAATCAATTAGTTCAGATTAAAATTTTATAACCCCAAAGTACCTGACCGTGAATTGATGTCAAATTCACGGGGGAGACGTAGCCGTAGGGGGTTGGAAATCAGAATTCCGCATCGTGTGTATCCCTATTTCTCCCTAATTTTTTTCAAAATTCAACTTTACCCTTTATCCCACTCCCTTCTTCTTCACCATCCATCTCCCCGCGGCTGCTACAGCGAACCACTATTTGACGGCTGTCGGTGGTATAATTGTTCCGCTACAACAATTAACTGGCGTTCTCTGACGTCTGAACCCAACACAACAGAACCCGCGGTTTCCGTCTCCAGCATCTGCAATGTAGTGAGAGAGAGAGTCGCAGTTACTGTTACAAAGGCCAGAGCTTAGCTGAAGCCCCCTCCACCTTCTCTCTCTCCTTCTTCCCCTTCGTTCTCGAATATGGTTACTCCTCTCTCGACGGCGGGTGAGCTTCCATGTGAAGAGGCCGGCATAGATGGAAATACAAAGCGCCAGCACTCACACCCCGCTTCCAGTTGTTCTCTAGGAAGTAGGTTGCCTTTCGGTAGTACCGCTTGATGGGATTAGGCTCCTGGGTGGGCACCAGCTTCTGACTAAACATTTGGCCCAGCTTACGACTTTAGGTCCCCAAATTCATGGAGTATTGATTCAGGGCTTGCAACAGTAACGTCTCCAAGCTATGAACCTGTAAAGTGTAATTTCTTAAAACAAGAAACATAACATGAGAACATTCAAATTCGAGAGAGGACCTTGCGTCGCTCGCCGATGGTAACTCCTCTCTTGACGGCGGAGGCGGAGTTACCATGGCCATCGAAAGGGGATGAAGATGAGGCCAGAGCAATGCCGGAGAACGCCAGAAAGCTGTTGGTGGTATTCTGGTTCTGGTAGTGTGCCTGAAGCTCTATGCGAGCGGTCTACTCAAACCCATCTACGATGGCCACAACAGATATCCTCACAGTTGCAGGTTGCATCCATGGATTTGGTGGATGTCAATTGACATTGCCAAGGAAAGCATGTTAGTCGACTTCGACTCTAATGGAAAACCGACTTTAGGCTCTCCTTGTCAATGCCCTTGACACGCCTGTGTAGCCACGAACGAGGAGACTCTCCCGTGATCACAAGAATCAAGGCTTCAAGTTTGATTTAAGGGTAAAACAGACACTTCAGTCCTTTGTTAATATTTACAATTAGTCAATTTTACAAATATAGGGATATTTTAAGAGACTTACCTTAGTATTGTTAATGGGTCAGGTCAGACCTGATAAACTCGACGGAACCGGACCAATGGGGCAGTTCTAGTTCTAGAACTTGTCCTGATGGGTCGATTCCCATTCTTAAAAAAATCATCGATTACTATCAAGTCGGAACCGGAATCGAAACCGGATCTATATATACATATATCAATACAGTTATTATTGTTTTTTAACATTTTCCTTTTCAGCAGTTTTTTTTTTAGCAATTTTCATTGTATTTTGGGTTTTTATAGGTGTTTTATTACATTTTTTATCAAGGGTGTTACTAGCATACATATCGAAATCGGGTCTATCGGGTTGGACTTTATTGTCCCAATAACCAATTGGTTCGGTTCTAGGTCAATAATTACATACCCTATGGGGTCTAGGTAGATTTTGGGTCCATGAGTTCTCCTATTGGTTCTAGGACCGACTCTACCTGGTTCTGACCCAAAATCAACCCATTGACAGCCCTATTCAGACCCTCCTCATTTTAGCCTTCATTTCTCCCTCATGAAGCCACCTCATCACTTCCTTCTCCCTCTCTCTCATTTGGACATCTCAGCATGCCCTACCTAGCCCTCTTTCCTCTATGTTTATCCCTTTGGATATCCCTTCCTAAAATTATTCCTAAAATCTCTCTCCCCTAAAATATAATCTAATATATCAAAGTAGCACCACTATCCCCCATTTTCTCTTAAAGTATCTATAATTCCTATTTAAGTATTAACTTAAATATTTATTAAAAATACAAAAAATTATCATAGATTTAATAATATTCATATTATTAATAATTTTATACTTTTATGAAATTCATAATGAAATTATGTACTAATAATATAAATTATAATTTTATGAATTATTCAATTTAAATATTATTCAAATAATAAAAATTTAAAATTTTAAATAACTAAATATTATAAGTAAAAAATATTAAAAATAGTTAAATATTACATAACAAAATATTTCATATCATGTAATAGCTTTAAAATAAATAAATCTTAAATTATGAAAAATTAAATATTTTACATTTTATTTAAATATTTCAATAACTAAGTATTTTAAATAACAGAATATTTAACATAATTAAATTTTAAATAGTTAAAATAATGAAAATATGTAGTAAACTTACAAATTTTATTAAAAGTATAAAATCATCATAATAGATTTCATAATATTTTAATTAATAATAATTTTATATTTTACAAAATTAATAACCAAATTATGTAATAATAGTATAAGTGTATAACTTATAATTTTATGGATTATGAAATTCAATAGATAAGTAATATTGAAATAACTAACTAATGATATTATTTAAATAGATAAATAATATTGTAAGTAACTAATATTAAATATTTTAAACATTAAAAAAATTAATAACTAAATCATATTTTAAACATTATTTAGTAATATTTTTGTAAGTATCGTTGAAATAATGGAAAATTAGATTAAATAATTTAGAGGTATTGGAGCTTTCAAATAACAAAAATAGGTAATAACTTCCAGAAAAAAATGTTTTTTAATAGATATTAAAAAATATAATGATAATTTCTATATCAATTAATAATAATTTAAAAATATTATTCTATATTTACATATAATACATTTATATTTATTGTTTTTTTAATAATTATTTGTTGTTTTTGTGATAAATATATTTTCAATAATTATGTATAAATCTATTTTTATTTTGTTATTTAATAAAAAAATCAATAATTATTGGCAATTAAACTATTAGTTTAGCTAAAATAAGGAGTGTTCACGGGGTTGGTTCAATTTAGTTGTAGTTTGGGGAGTTGGCCACTTGAAACCAACCAACCATTAGTGAAAACCAACCAACTTGGGTTATATTGGTTTGTGTCAATTTTCGATTTGGTTGGTTGGTTCAAAAGATATAAACTTAAAAAAATTAATTTAAAAATTATAGTGGTATTATTATAAAATAAATTATTTTTTTAATTTACAATATAAAAATATTTTATCCTAAGGAATTTGAGAAATTTTTCACTTTTCCATATATATATATATATATATATATATATATATAGATAATGGTCAAGTCAGTTTAGTTTTTGTTGATTTATAAATGGTCAAACCAAAATTTACCCGATCTGATTAGGTGTGGAAATTAGTGAACCAAAACCCACCAAAAATAATAGAAAAACTGACCAATTCGAGTCGAGTTAGATCATATTGGTTGGTTTCACCAGTTTGATGAACAATCTAGCTAAAATTAATTATTGTTATTTTTTGTATTGTAAAACATATTAAAAATAGTATATAAAATATAACTAATTATTAATTATTTAAAAGGTTAAACTATAATAAAAAATTGTCTACTAATATGTGCGTTTATTGTTTAGGTTTCGTTTAACAAAGCCTATACAACACATGAGTTCCTAATAGGTACAACTTGAGTGAGTTGGGTCAGGTTGAGGGTCAATCCAATGATAAGTCTCGAACCTCAAGCTCAAGCTTAATCCAATTCAAGGTTAAGTCTAAGTTTGCCAACTTAGGCCCAACTCAACCTTAACTAAGCATCTTGGGATTAAGAATGACAATTTCTACTTTACCCAATGGGTATCCACCCCTACCCACCTCGATGGGGTAGGTTTTTTTGTTTGAATTATGGGTTTTGGGTCAAATCGAGTTTTGAGATTCTACAACCCGTACATTACGGGTAGGTACAATATTAGGCTAAACCCAACCCCCTCAACCTGCATATTGTTGGAAAGCATATAAACTTTATGTACTAAGTGGTGAATTTAATAATATTTTGAATAAAATGTAAAGGATAATTGGTAGTTTATATGTTCTTTTACATTTTAATCAAGTAATTGAAATTTTTGTTGTTTATATATGTTTTTTACTTATTTATTACTTTTATATAACAAGAAATAATAGGAAATTAGACGTGGGTTTTAAACCCAACCCACCCCTAACCTTGAATACAGGAGGGTTTTGCATTTTCATGTGCATGGAGGGTTTGGATTCTCAAAATCCAACCCGCTAGGCGGGTAAAGTTTAAAATTTACAAAACCCTCCCCAAACCCATTTTGTTGCCATCCCTACTCGGGCCAGGCTTAGGCATATTGAGCTTTGTAGCTCAATTTCCATATATATATAATGCCAATGATTGTGTGGAACTTTGATTTGACTAAAATATCCAAATTTTTGAATTTGATCTTTCTTTAATTGTAAGGACAGGAGTGTAATTTGAACAATCACTTTTCTCCTCATTCAAATCCCTCTCATTAAGTTTCATATTTAAGGTATTAATTTCAATTAACATTTATTGATTCATTTTCTTGACTATAATGCTCTTAATTTTGAATTTGGTCCTTCTCTAATTATGATGTCACAAATGTAATTTGAATTAGTACATTATCTCTCATTAAGTCTCATATTTAGAGTATTAATTCCCATTATTTCATTGAATATTACATTAATTAGTCATATTAAAGAAAAATAAGTGTGATAATGAATATTTGATATTATTAATGGTAGGAATAAAATACAAATTTAAGAACAACAAAAAAAATGGAGTTGCTTTTCTATTTGGTGGCAAGTTAATAATTCAACCTTTTGAGTCAAATGTGTCAATTTTTTATGTAATAACAACAACAATAACATAAAAACACACATAAAACTATAAAAACGCAAAATATATATATATATATAAAAAACATTTAGGCACATCTTTAACACCGTATATTCATCATAATAAACAAAAAAATGTGTGACAACCAAGAATAATTTTTATAAACATAGAAATATAAAAATTTTAGAAACACAATATTTACTCTTATCATCACCATCAAAAAATTGTCACATGCAAAGCACGTGTACACTTGCATCGAATCAGTACCCAAGGCCTCAACCTAAGCCCGATATGAGTTTAGTTTAGGCCCAATCTTTTTTTGGCTCAAGCCCATCATAGAGTTAAAAAATTTAAACCAAACATGAGCAAAAGCTTTGATTGAATTAGGTCGGGCTTGAATTGGGTACACCCAACTTGCACCCCCTAACTCTATTGCTTGAAACTATTTTAACAAAACGCATGCATTGCACGGGTCCCAACTAGTATATACTAAAGTAGAAACATGCCGCATCATGGCCTAAGCTTTTTTCCTTACACCAACCAAGAACTCTAAGCCCCTCTTCGTTTTAGCCTTCCTTACTCCCTCGTGAAACACTTCATCACTCCCTTCTCCCTCTCTCATTTTAACATCTCAGCATGCCTGGCCCATCCCTCTTTTCCTTTATGTTTATCTTTTGGATATCCCTTCCTGAAGCTATTCATAAAATCTCCATCTACTAAAATCTAATCTAATATAGCTAAGTGGCACCACTATCCCCCACTTTTTCCTAAATTATCTATAATTCCTATTTATCTCCTAGATTATATATAATTCATAATTCTCTCTAATTCATATTTATCATATTCCCCGCTTTTCATCAATATCAATCCAAAGAAAGTTTGAACTAAAAAATTTAAGAGTTATTTAAATATTATAATGAAATTATGTAATAACTTTAAAATCTTTATTAAATACACAAAAGCTTACCATACATTAATACTTTTATGAAATTCATAACAAAATTATGTACTAACAATATAAATTATAATTTTACTAATTATTCAAATAATAAAAATTTTAAAAAATATTATTTAAAAATTTCAGTAACCAAATATTATAAATAAAAAATATTATATAACAAAACATTTAATATTATGTAATAACTTTAAAATAAATAAAATTTAAATAATAAATTTTTTTAAAATATTTTACATTTTATTTAAATATTTAACATAACTAAATATTAAATAGTTAAAATAATGGAATTATGTAATAAACTTAATAATTTTATCAAAACTAGAAAATCATTATAATAAATTTCAGAATATTTGAATTAATAATAATTTTATATTTTACAAAATTAATAACAAAATTATGTAATACCAGTATAACTTATAATTTTATGGATTATGAAATTCAATAAATAAATATTATTAAAATAATTAAATAATTATATTATTTAAATAGATAAATAATAATGTAAATAATTAACTTTAAATATTTTAAATATTTAAATAATTAATAAATAAATCATATTTTAAATATTATTTAAAAACAAATAAAATAGATTAACTAAATAAATTACGTAATAACCTTAAAAATTTTATCAAAAACACAAAAATAATTATAATAGATTTGATAATATTTTATAATAAGAATATCAAATATAAATAATTTAAAATTTTCTAAATATTATTGAAATAATGAAAAATATATTAAATAATTTAGAGGTATTGAAACTTTCAAATAAAAAAAATAGGTAATGACTTTCAAAAAATGTTTTTAATAGATATTAAAAAATATAAAAAATATAATAATAATTGCAATTATTAATGTACTAACAATAAAATTATTTCACTTATATCAATTAGTAATTCTAGAAAATAACTTTCAGAAATTTGATATTTATTAATAATAATTTTAAAGTCTTACTCTATATTTATTATATATTTATATGTACAAAAAATTATATTTATTGTATTTTTAGTAATTATTTATTGTATTTTTGTGATAAATATATTTTCAATAATTATATATAAAACTATTTTTGTTTTGTTATTTAACAGGCAATTTTCAATAGTTATTGGAGATTAAACTATTGTTATTTATTAAATATTAAACTATCAATTTTGCAAAAATTAGGAGTGTTCACGGGTTGGTTCGGTTTAGTTGTAGGTTGTTTGGCCACCAAATTGAACTAGCTGGGTTGGGGAGTTAGTCACTCGAAATCAACCAGCCATTAGTGAAAACCAGCCAACTTGGGTTATATAGCTTTGGGTCAATTTTTGGTTTGACTGGTTGGTTCAAAAGATTTAAACTTAAAAACTTAAATTTTAAAATGACAATTGCACTATTAAAAAATTAAATTTACAATATAAAATATTTTAGACTAAGGAATATGGGATTTTTCTCACTTATGTGATTTTATTGTTCAGCTTTTGCTTAACAAAGCATGTGTGTCACACAAGTCCTGCTAGGTGCAATTTGAGTGGGTTGGGTCAAGTTGAGGGTCAATCCAATCCTAAGTCTCAAACCTCAAACTCAAGTTTAATCCAATTCAATGTTAAGACTGAGTTTACCAACCTAGGCCCAACTCAACCTTAACCAAGCATCTTGGACTTAGGGATGGCAATTTATACTCTACCCAGTGGGTATCCACCCCTACCCACCTTGACGGGGCAGGTTTTTTTTGTTTAAAGGATGGGTTTGGGGCAAGTCGGCTTTTGGGATTCTACAACCCATACGTTATGGGTAGGGTATGGTATTAGACTAAACTTGAACCCCTCATCCTGCATATTGTTGGAAAGCATATAACCTTTCTGTACTAGGTGGTAAATTTAATAATATTCAAATTAGATGTAAAGGATAATTGATAGCTTATGTGTTCTTTTACATCTTAATCAAATAATTGGAAATTCTGTTGTTTATTTACCTAGTTTTACTTATTGCTTTTATATAACAATAAATAATAGGAAATTAAATGTGGGTTTTAAACCCAACCAACCATTACCCTTGAATACGAGGAGGGTGCATTTTCATGTGCAAGAAGGGTTTGGATTCTCAAAATCCAACCTGCTAGGTAAGTAGAGTATATAATTTACAAAACCCTCCCCGAACCCACTTTGTTGCCATTCTTGCTCGGGCTAGGCTTGGGCTTGGGCATATTGAGCTTTGTATCTTAATTTCTAGATAGATTAGGTTCATAATATATAGATATATATATCATAAAATGTGGGGCAAAGTTAAATTGTATCAAATTAGTACTCGAGGCCTCAACCTAAGCCCAACTTGTGCAAAAGCTTTGATTGAATCGGATTGGGCTTGAATTGGATACACTCAATTTTCACCCCTATCTCTATTGCTTGAAATTGTTTTAATGAAGCCCATGTATTGTAGATGTAGAGAGTTAGAGACGCTTAGATAAGATAGGGAAATTCTACAAATTCCATAAATATAATAATAATACTAAATTTAATGTCAAAATAGCCACAAATAATGTATAAATATATAAAAAATATATATTATAATAATATGTGTATCAAGAAATACATTACAATTAATATATTGGGATGTACAAATATCATACAATTTTATCGACAATGCATCAATGAAGAGTCCAATACACATATTATATAGATTTTTTAAAATTAAAACATGCAAAACCATTAGTATTTTATTTCCTACTAAAGTCCAAGACACAAAACACACACAATTATTATATAAATTATTTTCTAGTTTACTATTTTTAATTTTAACATTAACAAAAAAGTCAACTAAAAGAATAATTCTCAAATGTTTGGTAAATAATATTTTTATTTTTATAAAAAGTAAATATTTTATTATAAAATATAAATTAATAATTTATACATACATACATATATATATAATCTTAACTTAAAATATATCAAATCTATTAAGATACATATCATATGCAAATTCATAATTTTTAATTACTAAAATAAATTCCATTATTAATATTTTATTTCTATAATTTTTCTAAAAGAAAAAATCAATTATTAAAACAAATGTAGATTAGTGGATTTGATAGATTCAATTTATATTATACTCTCAAATGTTTTGTAAACATTATTTTTATTTTATTAAAATTAAAATATTAACTAATAATTTATAAAATTTGTAAGATCCATATTATTTGCAAATGTATAAAATTTAAGTATTAAAATAACTATGCTATTATTAATATTTTTATAGATATCAATTTCTTGACATTAGAAACCATTTTTGATATTAACGTGGATTTGATAAATTATTTAATCCATTAGTTTATAAAATAATAATTTTGAATATTATTATTTTTAATTCGTAGTCAGAGTTGTTGGATATAAATATGATTTATTTGTTTAAATTAGGGGGATGTTTGGAATTGTGACCGTTTTTCAAAAAAAATGGTGCCACGTCTGATCCACATATGCGTTTCAATGAACACCCATGTATCTCATTATTTGGTTCAGCCAATTATTAAAAAATCGGGCATGCCTCGAAAATTGGGCGTTTCATGCATCGGTGAACCGTTTCCCCCAATGGTTGACTAATGCGTATCCTATGTGGTGCTTATCTGTCAGCACATACATGAAAAACAGTGATGAAAATCACCTTACCAAACAACATAGTGTTGCTCACTACCTACGTGGCCAATTGCTCGTATATCTTGAATATATAATTTCAACGCTTGCTTTAGCCAATTAGCTTCACATCAAAATGATCATTTCTTGTTAGGCAACTTATATTATCTTATATATATTAAAGGGATAGGGGTGGTCTCCCCTTTCGCCAAATGGCAGCCCTTTAATATATATATATATATATATATATATATATGCCACTAGTTTCGGGTTGATGATTTGACTGTTCGATTCAAATGAATGATCCATTCTAACAACAAAAATTATAAGCAAAAAATTATGGAATTATCCTGGCCAGCAATTTTCGGGTTAACGGTTCGACCGTTTAGTTCAAACAAATGACCCATTCTGATAAAAAAAATTATAGGGAAAAAATTGAGTGTGTGAAGTTGATTTGTGCATGTGCACGCATGCACTAGGCGCACAACAGCCGAAGACCCGACCAAAGTGGATAGCAGCAGAAGACAGAAGACCCGGTCATGTTAGCTCTTAGTTGGGATAAGTCTTCAATTCTGTTCCTAGATAAGTGCATTTTGTTTTCTAGACAAGTGCATTATATAAATCTTAAATTCTGTTCCTAGATAAGTGCATTCTGTTTTTTTTGTTGATAAGCTCCTAAGATTAAGGGGCAGTAGTTCCTATTTCTACTCCCAGTTTGTAGCACAATAAAGCTATAAATATAGCCTGAATGAATGGAGTTGGCATTGGCTTTTCTACAAACTCTCTCTCTCTCTCTCTCTCTCTCTCTCTCTCTTCTCCTTATTCTAGATCATTCTCCCTCTTGTTAGATAACTTGAGCGTATCAAAAGTCCATTAAGCAGTAACATACGTGTTATGTCATTCGAGTAAGTGATTGATACAACCCGAAAATGGAACCGTTCTGACCATCGGTTTTTGGGTTGATAGTTCAACCATTTGGTTCAAATGGACGAATGACCAGTTCTGACAACAAAAATTAAAAACAACAAAAAAACCACTGAATCTCGGGTCAATGGGTAGTTGACCGATTCAACGATTTTTTGCTAGGGACTGAGATTTGGTTAAAATAGAATCAGTTGCCTGGACGGTTCCCAATTAAAATAATAAAAAACAGTGGTTCGACGAATGACCCGTTATGGGAACAAAAATTACAGGCAAAAAATTGAGTGAGTGAGGTCCATTAAACAGTATCATACGTGTTATGCCATTCGAGACTGACTCATACGACTAAAAAATGGAACTGTTATGACCACTGGTTTTTGAGTTGACGGTTCAATCGTCTAGTTTGAATGGACAGCCTGTTCTGACAACAAAATTAAAAAAAAAAGGCAAAAAATCATTGAACGGGTCAATGGTTTGACTGCCTGGGTCAATGGGCCATTAACCGATTCAACGGTTTTTGGGCAGGGAGCGGGATTGGGATAAAACGAAATCGGTTGCCTAGATGGTTCCCAATTAAAAAAATGGTAAAAAACTATTGAATGGGTCAACAATTTGACCACCCGGGTCAATGGGTCGTTGATCGATTCAACGCTTTTTGGCCAGAGACTGGGATTGGGGTAAAATGGAACCGGTTGCTTGGACGGTTCCCGGGCCGAAATGTCCGTCTATCTGGGTCAATGACGGTTCAAAAACCATGAATTTTTGTGTTTTTGGATTTTCATTATTCAAAGGTTTCTTCTACTGTTCGCTTAATTCGAGCGTGTGTGGTATGTTCCTTTTTTTTTCATTTTCTGCTTTTGTTTTTTATTTTTTTTTGTGTGTGTTTGGTCTTCTTCTTCAAGATCCTCCAAAACAGTCTAGAGTTTACTATCATTTTATTTATTCTATTTTTGTTTTTTCTTTGGTTTTTTTTGTGCAATGTTTTTTTTTTATTTTAATTTTCTTATAAGACAATATGCTTTGTCTCTTTTTTTTTATTGCATTTATGTTTAGCTTTATTTCAAAGAGGAACTTTGAACTTTATTTTTTGATTTTTTTACCTTGGGTTTTTCAGTTTGGTGGATTTACCGTCAATTTTTTTTTTCTGTGTTTAAGGTCTCTTTGGATTTATCATTCAAGGTTTTGGAATCTCTTGCAATGTTCACCCTTCCCATGACTATGACTGTAAAGTTATTTTGTCTAATTATTGACATTTAGAAAAAAAGACCTGAAAAATGGAACCGTTCTAGCCACCAGTTTCTAGGTCGATAGTTCGACTGTTCGATCTGAACGGATAGCCCGTTTTGACAACGAAAATTAAAAAATTAAAAAATAAAAAATGGCCAAAATTGTTGAACGGGTCAACAGGTCGTTGGCTGATTCAACGATTTTTGGCTAGGGACCGGGTTTGGGGTAAAATGGAATCGGTTGCCTATATGGTTCTCAGGCCAAACGGTCCTACTATCTGTGTCAATTGGGAGTTTTCAATGTGAAACAAATGACAACTATGAAGTAGAACTCAAAACTATCATTGTATGATTGTATTAATTCTTTTATATGATATGCTTTGCTGAAATAATATTAAAAAATGAACACATGATGATCTCTTTTAAGTCTTTATATGAGTTTCAAGACTTGGGTAATTATAATTGCAAGTTTCTTATTAAAAATCATTATCTTTTTTAAAATAGCAAATAACAAGACTTGGGTACTTACCCAACCTTTTTTAAAGAAGGTTGGGTAACAAGGTTGCATATTAACTATATAGTCCGGCGAGATCAACTCAAGTGCGCTCACAACTTTATAAGAGAGTGTTCACACTGTTTTCATAGTCTTTTATAGCACCAAATCCGATTTTTAGTCTGCCACCTTTCTTTTTGTTGCTACTTATGCTAACCGATTAATTGGATTCCATCAAGATTCTGATGCTATGGGATTATTTTGCAAATAACATATTTTGCAAGTAATGGGAATCCCATTGCACATGAGGAACATTTTCTCATGAATTCAACACGCATATATGAGAAATATTCCCAATGTGTGTATATAAAGTTTTTGCTTGCAAAAGATCCAAGTTGGACTATGATAGATCCAATTGATATCTTCGATTCTTGGTTGTGTTTTCCTCTCTTCTTTGTCATGAAATATTTTGATAAGATCGTTTCAAAATCTTAGTCCATTTATTTTTGTTCTTGCCAATCAACCATTCATTACTATCTTAAGCTAAAGATTTTTGACGATGTGTGATTTGGTTGCTCTCTACTACAAGGCAATTTAGACGTTGGTTTGCTAAGTGGTCGTTTGAACTGCAAGAAAGTGGTATCAGAGGTTTCGGGGTACTTTATTCGGTGTGGGTACTCCGATGCTTAAGTTAGTGAAGAGTTTTGTAGAGAGTTAGATTGCTTGTAAGTATGAAAATACGAGAGTTAAATTGCGCGTACCTTGTGAGGCTGGAGGTGATGCCCTTATATAGATGAGTTGTCGTAGGCCTCACGAAATGTATTTGAGATCACCGGCTCGCGTAACCCAAAACCCGTTTCGCACCCGAAGATGAACTCTATGTAAGTTGATAAGCCTTACCTGGGTCCCTCCGATTCAGGTGGGATGAGGATAAGGTCCGACGACATGCGGCGTGATCCTGAAAAAGATCGGAGATAGCTGTTTAGCTTCTATAAGAGGGCTACATGGTACCTTGGCAGGTCTGTGCATGCGAGCTCCTCGGGACCCAGTTTTAGCTTATTGGCCAGAGGTGACCAAAGTGACTTGGCCTACTGAGGTGTCTAGAAATGATGAGATGTTGCCTAATCAACAAGTCGCTCTACGTGTTAACATGTTAACGGGTTGGGTCAAATTACCCCTCATCAATTTTGATTGAAAAAAAAAAGATTTTGTTTACAAGTTTAGCAAAAGGTTTTTGTTTCTAAAAGTTAGATATAAATGCAATTTTAACAAGCTCATGGTGATGTGAAGATGTTTCAATTTGGCCGGCCATTTACCAAAAATAAGATTTAGCGTCTTTTGTAATAATTCAGGTTATGTTTGGTTTGATAGAAATTAGGGGAGAAATAGAAAGTTGAGTAAATATTAATACATTTTGTGAATTTTCTTGATAAATTTTTCTTTGGAAAGAGCAAACTTGTCAATAAAGGATTGAGTTGGAAGATTGGCAAAAAGATTCTTGTTCTTTGTAAAAAATTTGGTCAATTGGTGGATTCCTTCCAGGTTTACACTCAAAAGTATGATTCGTCATGCATCTTTCTTTGGAATTTGACACTCGACAAAGAGGTGTTGGCTTCATAATGCAATCAGCTATTTTGATTTTAGAATTTAGAGAGAGGTGTAAGATTATGGAATTCTTACATGAAAAACTCTGACAATTTCTTGGTTTCACTAATTATATTATATTAGATTTTTTATATGGATCATGAAGATAATTTGGGTTTACTTATTCTTAAAAATTAATTAGTTTTTGTTGGTGATGAGGACAGATTTGGCCTTCTAATGACATCGTGACACGTGGCATCTCGGAATAACTGAGTGACATCTGCAACTACTTAGGCAACAATTTAGCCAAGATGATGGTGTCTCAAACTGGCGACCTGGCAACCTAGCATTGACGCCGACTTGGCGACCAGCCTTTATGCCGAACTAGCAACCTTGACCACAACTCAGGTCGGCTAGAAGCACCTCGTCCAGAGTTGACCTACAGCACATCGTAACTGGCCGAAGTGACCTCGATGCAAGGAGCGACCTCCCTCGAGGGTGTGTCAACCTGATTGAGGTCTAGGTGGTGACCTGCGAGACATGCTCGTTGACAAATTCAGCACGCATATCCCAACACTCCCACAATCCTTAGAAGTTGGCACACGTATCGAACGTTCCGGAGGGTGGTCAACGTGCATAGCGGTTGCCTCTGTGAATCTCGAACCAGTTAGACGACATCGCGGAAATCTCGGATATGGTGCGTGAAGCCCACACAAACAATGCCTATATAAAGACACCAACCCCAATGACATGAGGGGGGGCAAGTAAGCATATTCTAGCTCTCATACTTTGTGACTTTTAGCTCGCAGTCTACTATGAGAGTACTGACTTAAGCATCGAAACGACCTCGTTGGGTTAGCCACCCCGGGTCCTTTGACATTGATTCCTTGCAGATCTCTAAAGAACTACGAAGCTCGACAATCAATCCAGCTCGCCACCAGGTAGCTCGGCCCTCTGGTAAGCTTGGCAACTAATAGGCAGCTCGGCCCTCTGGTCAGCTCAGCAACTAGTAGGCAGCTCGACCCTCTGCTCAGCTCGGCAACTAATAGGAAGCTCAGCCCTCTGGTCAGCTCGACACCTAATAGGCAACTCGGCGCTCCGGTTAGCTCATCACCTAACCTACCTAGCTCGGCCCAGTCAGCTCGTCCCCTAACCTACCTAGCTCGGCCCAGTCAATTCGACACCTAACCTGCCCAGCTCGACCAAGTTAACTCGGCACCTAATCTGCCCTCAGCTCGGCCTAGTCAGCTCGGCATCCAGGTCCTCATCCGGCAAAACTTCACTTCGGCCTCTGAGTCATCGACCACTTGGAAGCAGACCAAATGACAGGGTACTTAGCACAAAATTTGCTACATCACCAAAAATTGATTCATGAGTTAGACATTTTGCTTTGATTTTCTTTGTTGGGTGAGCCTGAGATGGTGAGAGAGAGTTACTTATGCTCGGTGGTGTCCGAATGTAGTAGGCACGTTAGATAAGCACAATGAGTGAGTTATTTTATAAATTGAGACATGTGTCACACAACTATTACGTGTTCACTCATTGCCTACTACATCCGGACCCGAGTGGGTTATGGGACAAGGCGGGCCAAATCCTCTTATTGGGTAATAAAGGTGGCCACCCGTTCACATGGAGTAAAGTTTGGGGCCTAAAAAAGCTAATCCCAATTCTTTTGGAGAATATTTTATTATTCTTTCTCAAGTATTTTCAATTAAGAGCATTTTGGGCATTTAAAAAAAAAAAGCTTAGAGAATGATATCAACCTTTTTTGTTATGGTTTTAACGTGGGGGTGTATTTGGCACAATATCAAAACTTCAAGCTCAGTTTGAAAGGAATACAAATACAAATATGTAGGGTGAAAACCTTGTATTTTGTGTTATTTTATATATATTTATACTACACAAATTTATATTTGTACTCGTTCCAAATCGAGCCTCATGAGAGGTCAATGCCAACAACGATCATAAACTTCAATGGAGGTTTTAGCAATTTACTCTACGTTTGTTTGATGTTAGGCATTTAAAAGAAGTTTAGAGAATGATATCAACCTTTTTTATGTTATGGTTTTAACGTCAATATGACATAAGGGGGTGTATTTGGTACAATGTCAAAACTTCAGGAGAGGTTAATGCGAGCAATTGTCATAAACTTCAATGAAGGTTTTAGCAATTTACCCTTGTTTGTTTGCGTGGGGAGTAAGTTGGTCAACTAGATAATTGACCAATTTTCCATGCTCTTATAATGAGTCATGATGAAGGAAGATTTGGCCCGACCTCAAAGTTACGCAACACGTGGCAAAGGCAACAGTTCGGCACAAAAGCACGCCTAAGGCGTAAGCACCAAGGGGAGAAACCGACTGACCGAACTCCCCTACCAGTGGTCCGAACTCCCTACTAGGAGCCTGAACTCACCCTTCGGCCCCAAACCAGACAGTAATCCGAACTGGCATGTAACAGTTCGGGACATACCTCGCCGAACTGGCCTGCCTTATAGCAGTTCAGGACACACCTCGTCGAACTGGCTTGCCTTATAGTAGTTCGGGACACACCTCGCCGAACTGGCCTGCCTTATAGCAGTTCGGGACACACCTCGTCGAACTGGCCTGCCTTATAGCAGTACATGACATACCTCTGAACTCAAGACTTCGCCTCGCTCACCACTCCACATTGCCCTCAGGACACCAAAACCAAACAAACCGTACCATGCCTGACACCGAGGAAATTCGTACCCAAGGGCAGTGCTCCTGACTGACGGCTGCACTCCAAACGGCCACCTGCCACCACCTCCTGACACTGCCATCTCCAGTTACAGAGACGATTCCGACAAAAAGCAGTGACGATTCTGTCCCAACAGAAAGGATGACACCCGAACTGACAGAAGTAAGGGTAATCATACTCGACCTGACAAGGGCTTCGAAGCGAGTGCGCGAAGTGGTTATAAAAGGCCTCCTACCCCCAACAACAAGGTATGTGAACTTTGCGTCATCTGGTCTTTACTTTGCCTTTGAGAGAATACTAACTTGAGCTTTGAAGTTATCTCACCGGGTTCCCCCCGAAGTTCCCTCATCTTCTCCGTTTCAGGCCCCCCGTTGCTCCAGTCAGAAGCGAAATCGTTGATAGCTAAGACCGGCCGGATTGCGCTCCATCAAGTCCCATGTTAAGTGAATTTTTTGGAGAAATACTTTTTTTCTTTTTTGATAAATTCAGAGGGAACTACACAAGACAGGGAAGTGCTGACATCAAAGTTATTTATAACTTTTGCTTGGACAAACTTGCTTACCCAAACAACTCGGGCCTAATTCATGGGAAGTTGGGAACTGAGATCATCATTCGAGACCAATATGTATGCTAGCCATTAGTTTTACCATGAAACCCACTATAACAGCAGCATAAGAATACAAGTAATTTGATCAATTACCCTTTTCACATGTTAGCATTTGTTCCAATAAACACCGATGAGACATTTGACACCAACGTTCAAAATATTGATACGTCTCTGCATATAATAAGGGTATATGGGTACTTAAAATAACATGCTTCTATGTTTTTTTTTTTATTTAAATATAATTTTTGGGCCTATTTTAACAATATTTTTTATTAAAAAGAGACGGTTCCCAAAATACCTATAAATAACATAAAACCACCGATAGGATACGATACGTCCAATATAGTATCAAAATTTTGAACATTGTTTGACACTAGTCACAAACATCATGGGAGTGTAGGAGACAAGTGTAGAAAACACAAGTCGTCCCTATCATCTTACCTCTTACCGGTCATTCACACCTGCTCCATCCAATCTACGTAGCCGGTAATTTTGAACTTCGAACTTCAAAGGAACCATATCGGCTTTCCTCTTTAGTTTTTTTCTTTTTTTTTCTAGGTTAAATTGAAATTGCTGCAACCTTCCTTACAATTTGTAGTTATTATTTATTACTAAAACCTCTTTCAATAATTTCAATCACCTTTATGAACTTTTGATACAATTTGGTAAAGAAGCCTGTATTTATATTTGATGAATGGGATGAGACCACTACGTTGTGGATATTATACTTTTTCTCTTCATTCATTCATGATAATATACTAATATTACCATTAAAAATTACGGATAAGTACAGTAGAAATTGGAGAATATGAGACCAGGATCTGCTTTTCACACCTGATGCCTCACAACTCCTTTATATGCACATCCTCCCATTTATTGAGAATATCTTCCGCACTTATCAATTATTATTCACGGGAGATGTTATCGGAGAATATATTATCTCCCGTTTTTTTTTTTTTACAATATCCCTATCTTAGTGCATAACAGTATGTTACCACCAAAATGCCAGCTGGTTTAGCGGCCTCAGCCGTAATGGCTTGTCACTCAGAGTCAAGATTTATCATCGTAGTCCCATAGAAAGAAAACCATCCATGCGAATACCCTAGGAACACAGCATCTACCCGTACATCGAGGATATCTCTCATCTTGAGTGACACACTGCGACGAAAAGTTAGATCTTTCATTTATTTACACTGAGATTGAACGATCTTATCCATTGGATTCTACACCCAACATCCACAGTAGATTCGTACTACCGTATTAGTATATGCAGTTCATCGCTCATTGAAAACATGAAACAACTTGTCTGGCTGTGCCCTGTACGATAGTGGGCCACGCCTAATGTATTTTTCCGTTTTTTTTGAGGGGCTACAGCCTACAGGTTGGTGGCCACGTTCAATGATAACTTGATAAGGATTAAAATGGCCAAGTGTGTGTGTGGTAGCTCAAAGCTCAAACTGCATCTTACAAAAAGCCACGTGTCATCATTGTTTACGAAACCTCTTGCGTCGTCTCGTCGCTGCCAGGAAACTCTCCGTCTATTACTCGGCCGGCGGAACCAGGACACGGCCACACGCGTGGAAATACTGAGACGAGTCTCCTTTTGTCTTTTCCGTTCAGTTCACGCATTACTAATACAGTAATAGTAATACTTCATCACGTCGCTTCCATAACCGACCGCCTCGTTTTTTTACAGCTGACGAAAAGCACACAAACAATTCAACCTCTCTCCCGCGGCATCTCAATCTCGATTCCTGTCCGTAAAAAGCGACTATCAATAAAAGGAACAAAAGAGAAGAAATTCGATAAGTTTCTTTATAACAGGCGAATCTGATTTTTTTTTTTATTGGTGTGGGCTTTGTCAAGTTGCCACTGAAGATCTGAGATAATGGAATTTATCGACGACATCTGGTTATTATAGTTATTGGTGCTTTTAGGGTTCGTCAGATTTGAACTTTGAAGCACGCCAAAGAGGAAGGAGAGCAACGTTGAATGGCTGCAGAGTACCAATGCTGCGAAACGGGGTTCTTTGTTCACATATTGGTGATACTTTTGCTGGTTATGTTCGCTGGGCTGATGTCTGGACTCACTTTGGGCCTCATGTCCATGAGCCTCGTTGATCTTGAAGTTCTTGCTAAGTCTGGTACTCCCAAGGATCGCAAGCACGCGGGTATTTCCCTTCCTCCATTTTATATATCTTTTGGTTTTGTTTATTGGAATTGTGAAGTTAAGCTTTGTGCGATGTAGTGAGATTTCCTTCCCCCCTTCTCTATCTGTTAACTTTCCCCTTTTCCTTCTTCCTTTCTGTTTATTATTTTTATATACATGGTTAGCGACTTAGCGTCTATCTTTCGTTTTTATACTTCTCGGATAAACTTAAGCAATTTTTTTTTTCGCTTCAGAAAATTCCTTAATTACTTAGAAAGCTTTGAATACAAAGCGGTGCGTTCAAAACCAATTCATCTTCAAGGTTCGACCCGTAGCACCATGCAGCCAAGGCATGAGCTAAAGCTTAAGCAATTTTTAGGTGGTTGGAGTTTGTTTCATGGGCGTTTCTTTCCCAACTTATTGGTCCCGATTTTTATACATTCGGGATAACTTCGGACTTCCCTTCCACTGGTTTCTTATTGGAGTTGCTTTCGATTAAAAGAGACTATTTCATTGTCGTGCGCTTGTTCTTTTTTCTCTTTTTATTCCTTTAGATATTTATTTACAATATAAATGGGTCACCATGCTCTTCTCTAACATCCAATTCAATATTAGACACAGTACGGTGTGAGTGAAGGTTCAATCAGCTATGAACATCTATCATTTCAATTGAACAACTTAGTGAAGTGGTTGATTTGACTTTGAGGCTGTGTGAAGTCTTGTCAGAGATGAGAAATGCGCAATTAGCTGGCCTTAAGTTTGAATTGCGTGATTTAACCACCTATGAATTTTCTTAGCATTTTCAGCGAAATCTTTTTATAATTCAAGCAATACACTGTTTTTTGTTTCCATTAGTGTATAGCTATTGGCTGCACACTGAATAGATCTCTACTCATGTATATGATTTTGAATGAACTATCAACCTTCCTTCACGAAAATAACCAAGACATTTGATAAAATCTTTAAAAAGTGTAGTTAACAGTGTGACGGTGAGATGCAAAAGTTATTTTTTATGTGGATATTTTCTGCTTTTCTAGGCATTGCCAAATTTGTATCATTTGGTTCCTAAGGGTGTTGCTGTTAAAAAGATGCGTTGAGAAGGCATGGGCACTGGTTCATGCATATAGACAAAAAGGAGGAAGCTGAGAAATTATTATTATTATTATTATTATTATTATTATTATTATTATTATTATTTGTTTAGGTTCTTGTCTGGTTAGAGCACATCTTTCTTCGATGAGGCTTGAATAAATATTTTTTTTATATGTGGGATATGAAAGGATGTCTCTAGAAATTTCAAGCTTGAGTTTGTTAGGACATCCCAAGAATTACTGAAGGACGGGTAGATGGATGCTTTTTGTGAATTGGGCCCCATCATATGGAAGTCTTGTTTAGAAGCTGCAATTTGGAGCACATGGAATGGAAGGAATTGGATGGTAGTATTGTCAAGGAGAAATTAAGTTTCCTGCAATCCACGACAGTCTTTTGTTCTGTTCTATTCTATTATTCTTGATTTTTGAAGAAGTTTAAGGGTCCTAACTTTTGTTGGTTATGGTGCCTTTAAGGTCCTAAATCTCGATGCATGCGCATCGGCCTGTATCAGTGTTTTTTTTTATGTTTTATTTATTTGTTTTTTTCAAAACTGGTTCAGAGGGATCGGTTTAAGTCCCGGCTACCCTCTGAATCATGGCCTGACCTGATACACCCCCTGTAGGGGCGTATCGGGAAGGCCCTGATTTGGGCCAATACGTAACGCTATTTTGAACCTTGGGTGCCATCCTTAGTGGAAAAACTAATTTGTAGTTTTTACAGTATGGCCAATTTTAAGTGGTTGATTTGTTAGTCTGATGTCTACTGAAACAGTTCTTGCACATATGGGTCATTCACGTTACTTGAACTTATTTCATTTTTTACTTACGGATATTGGTTGATGGTAAGTTTCTCAATACAAGAATAACTGAACATGTTAACAATCTACCACCTTTTTATTGACAGCAAAAATCTTGCCAGTTGTCAAGAAACAGCATTTATTGCTCTGCACCCTACTTATTTACAACGCTGCTGCTATGGAGGTAAAACTATTAAGAATATTCTAAATGGTTCATGGGTGACATGCATCGGAAAAGTATACTTATGTTATAACTTCCCCCTTTTCACCAGGCGCTCCCTATTTTTCTTGATGGTTTGGTTTCAGCTTGGGGTGCTATACTCATTTCAGTGACTTTGATACTTCTGTTTGGTGAGGTGAGGCATCCTTTCTGATTATGCTTGTGTCTGAAATGGTTAGCACTGGTTTCAGGATAATCTGATTGGCAATGCAAGTTTATCAGTACAACCTGTGGTGTACATTTAGAAAATTGATAGAATGAGATCTACAATCAATTAACTTCTAAGTCATTGCATTATTTTGCTTGCTTCTTGCACCTAGGAGGTCTCCTAGGTTTACCATCTCATGCATCTCATGTCTTTGCTGACATGAATAGTCCTATTTTAGGAAATTTATTTTATTTTTATCTGTACCTTCTTTTGTTCTTTCCAACTTAGGAAATTTATGAATAGACTATGAACCTCTTGAAATTTGTGGTTTCATGGGCGTACAAACTGGCCTTATTGGCTTCTGCAAACAGATTATACCACAATCAGTTTGTTCTCGACATGGTTTGGCAATTGGCGCAGCGGTGGCTCCAGTTGTTCGTGTGCTTGTGTGGGTCTGTTACCCGGTTGCATTTCCCATAAGCAAGGTCATTGATGTTAAATTCCCTTACATGAGAAAACTGCTTTATTTTCTATGTTTTTGATCCTAATTAGATTGCTTTTGACTTTCCATGTTTTCTCATCCAGCTCCTAGACTTTTTGTTAGGTGAAGGACATGTGGCTCTTTTCCGTAGAGCTGAATTGAAAACACTAGTCAATTTGCATGGTAATGAGGTATGCAATTTTTTAACCATAAAACACACTTCTTTTGATAAACTTTAGCAACCCTTTAGGTTGCCATCACTTGGGGAAGCTATTTTTATTTTCTTTTCCGTTGTCATATGCCATTACACTGGCAGGGTGGGTTTTAATATATAGACATATTCCCTACTTTCACATTAATGTATATAATTGATGGCCAGACAGCAAGGGCTGGCCTTCACTTCATGGGGTGATGGGTACATACTTTTATTTATCATTCTTTTGCAATCAATAGATGCATAGATTTATCCATCGAAAAACTGCAATTGGGAATATTTAGTTTCTATTTGGTGTAGCTGGATACTTAGCATCTCTTCTGTGAATCTTTTCTACCACTTATGCCGTTTTCTATTTCCTGGAGGTTTATACTTTCACTTCAAAATGTTAACGTCATAATTTCCATGACTTGTAATCAGGCTGGGAAAGGTGGTGAGCTCACACATGATGAGACAACAATCATTGCAGGAGCACTTGAGCTCACAGAGAAAACAGCTAGGGATGCCATGACCCCTATATCTGATACTTTTGCCATCGATATTAATGCCAAATTAGACAAGTAAGTTTCTGGCATCAAAAGTTCAAGATAATCAAATTATCTTTTATGAGTTCTTTTTGTATTGAGGTTGCAGTTAATACTTGTTATTTGCACAGAGATCTCATGAAGTTGATCTTGGAGAAAGGGCATAGCAGAGTGCCAGTATACTATGAACAATCTACAAACATAATTGGGCTTATTCTGGTAATTGCTTAATTTTGTTTGAAAACTTGACGATAAGTGGTACTGATGTTGTTTCTGTTATGTAATATTGATGAACCGCATGTTATATGATGAGAAAAGAAAATTGAAGACGTTCATAGGTGTTACTTGATGCATGGTTTATTTTCTTTTATTTTATCCCAAGTACTTTTTTATCTCTTATATCCCCTCCAGAAAAAAAAATCCCATTGTCTGCTGTAAAGAATCTTTATTGTTTCTATGGTTATGGTACAAGAAAAAATTCTCTGTAGTTCATTATTTGCCCATCTAAAGGGAAGCCTAGTGAACAAGGCTTTCCACCTCTTGGATTCAAGTTTGTTGTGATTACTTGAATTCCTCATCTAACTTAGATTTATTATTCATTGAATCAAGGGGATTCTGAACTTGAATTCAACTAAAAATCCTATCATCAAAGTTCAACTTGAACTTGAGAGCAATGAATCTACATATTTCTTTGTAAATAGTTACTGGAATTAAGTAACAGGGAAAGAAGACAACAAAAAACCATGTATACAAGTTCTGAATGAAAGGATCAAACTTTCCTTGATATTAACTCCAATCTCCATTTGCATCAATGTTCCCTTCTCTCTACCACTCTAACTTTTCTTTGCAAATTGTCTCAAATGAGCTGTTCAATGCAGAAAACCAACAAGCCATTAGCCTATCAAAATCACATTCTTGAATTGAAAATGGAACCAGTTGATCCACAGACAAGCAAATCCAACATGGAAAGACCAAAACAATTATTCTGTTCTCTCTTTTCTCAACTAAATTGAAGGAAAAACAGATAAAGAAATTGATGTCACGAAATACAAAACCCTAACTCCAGAAACAAATCACAAACAAAAATTTGAGAACAAAAATCCAATTAGAGATTATTGATACAAAAAAAAAAATCCAATTAGATAATATCTTCAGATTACTGAGAACAAATCTTGGAATTTGGGCTTGTAGACTTGGGTGGAATTCTTTTCTGTACAGAGCTTGATACATCTGGCAACTCTCATCACTTCTCCCCTGTGGTACCCAGACTTTTCATTTTAATGCAATTTCTCATGTTGGGGACATGGCTTGGAATTTGTGTCCTCTGGATACTAAGTTTTTGATTTGATTGGGCAAGTGTCACTTAATTGGACATCAAACCAACATAAATTATTCTTTGGTATGGTCAAAATAAATATTGGAAATTGAAGCTTGAAGGTATCAAATTTCCAATGAGGATGCCCTTTAAACCTAATAACATGTGGATTTTCTATACACTTATTTTTTGGGTTTTCAAATTTCATGGTGCAATCTCTCTCTCTCTCTCTCTCTGATTCCATTTCTACCTCGACAGCTTGAGGTCAGTCAAATCTGACTCCTAGATGCATGCTTGCAGGCCCTGCACCAAAGTCCATGTAATATAGCTTCTGCCAATCTTTTTTCTTATGTGGAAGTGGCTAAACAATTAGGGTTTTGGTTGAATATTAGCATTGTGTTTATAAAAGTTACCATAATCATGGAGAAAACAAAAAGGAGCATTTATTGAATTGGGGCACCATTTTGCATTGCAAAAAGGAAGGGGGTCTAGGCCTAGGAAACATAGAACTAGAGGACAAGGCTTTGTTAGGTAAATGGTTGTGGCGGTTTCCCCTGGAACTGAATCATTTGTGGAAGCAAGTAATTCAGAGTATTCATGGTCTAAAGGAAAATGGTTGGGATGCTGGATTGAATGGAACGGCTGCCTTATTAACACCATGGAAACCAATTTCAGGTCTGCTGCCTTGCTTCTTGACTTTTATAAGGTATGAACTCTTTTCTGGGGACAAAATTAGATTTTGGGAAGATCTGTGGTGGGGTAATGCTCTCTTAAAAGAAAAATTCCCCTTGTTGTACCTGCTTTCTTCTTTTAAAAAATATTACTGTCTCTCAGCTTGTGTCCTTTTCCTCTAGTGGGCTTTCCTGGAATTTTGGGTTTAGATGTAACTTGAGGGAAGATTCCCTTGTGCATAGAGTTAATAGACTATTTGGAAGGTGTTTTTTGGATCTTCCAAAGCTTGATGCCAGAGTTTGATCCCCTTGTTCTTCTGGTCTTTTTTCTTGCTCTTCCTTCTTTGAGATCCTTTCCTCTCGTGACCTTGCCCCTACTTTTCCGGTGAAAGAGGTGTGGAGTGGACCTGTTCCACCCAAGGTGAGGGCTTTTTTCTAGGAGCTCTTTTTTTTTTTTTTTGACTAAAAAATAAACACTTGTGAGACCCTTCAAAAGAAAATACCCAATTGGTGCTTATCTCCTTACATCTGTCTTCTCTGCAATGCAAATGGGGAAACTTATTTTTTACTTATCTCTTGCTCTTTTATGGATGGTATTTGGGAGTGGTTTTCCACTCTAGTTAGGTGCAGGTGGACTCCTCCCAATGATTTGCTGTCGATTTTCAGCAGCAATTTCCTTAACCCACCTACAAGGAGAGGAAAGATACTGTGGAGATGTTCTAGAGCTGCTATTTTATGGATGATTTGGGAGGAAAGAAATGGGAGGCTTTCTCAAGAGAAGGCTCAAAACAGAAGAGTAACCATTGACCTCATAACAGTGACAGTGGCACATTAGGTGAAGACTTTTAAGTCTTTTTAGATCTTTCACCACTGATGATATTATTAGGAATTGGGGGCTGATAGCAACCTGATAGCAACCTCTTCCTTTACCAGAGTGCCTGTTCCACCTAGTTGGGAACCCCTACACACTTGCTAATTAAGCTCAATTTTGACGGCTGCAGTAGAGGCAAGCCTAGAACTTCTGGTATAGGAGTTCTCAGAAATGCTGATGGGAGCATCCTTGGTCTATTTTCTGGTCCAGCTGGTCATGGAAATGCAATTAGAGTAGAAATTTTAGCTGTCCTACAGGGCCTAAAGCTGGCCAAGAGGAATAATTACACCAACATTATTGTTGAAGGGAACTCTAAAGTGGTGGTGAATTGGGTTAGGCAAGCTGAGAGGTGCCTTTGGGAGTACAGACACATTCTGAGAGAGAGCTCTGAAGTCTGAACTCAAAAGAAACAAAGTTATAGCTGTTCGATGGGTTTACAAATCTGCAAGTGGATTGGCAGATGGCTTGGCCAGACAAGGGGTAGAAAAAGAATCTATTCTGGGGAGATGGGACTCTTTCCTGACATGTAAGTATCCCTACTATGGGGTTTGACTTGTCACTGCTGCTTGGGAGATGGTTTTTTGTTCTTTCTGTTTCTTTTTATTGGTTCTTGGTCATCTCAATCTCTGGGATGACTGAATTCTTGTACTATTTTAAGCTTCTTTAATGATCCCTTTTTGTTATTCATATAAAAAAGCTTACCATATTTTTACATTTAATGATGGATGCGGCCTTTTGTTGAGTGGAACAGCTAAACAGGGATTCCACCTCCATCTAGTTGTGGTAAGGCTTTATTGAGTTCAGCTTTGTATTCTTTACTCTCGAAATGAAAGTTATGTATACATAAAACCAATATATAAAGTATTATTTTAAATGTAAATACAATGATATATAATTAGATCATATCTTTATCATATCAAACATAGTTATAACTGTCTGATTAGTAAATCAATAATGTTTCACTATCCACATTCGATCTGATTGACTTGAAAGGATGTGCAACTTGATTGGGTTTAATTCAGACCAGATCCATTGACAGCCTAGCTTATATCATTCAATATTAGAAACTAGGCTTACTTTTTTTTTGACAAGTGAAATAAAACTACTAACAAAAACCAGTAACAAAGGGTTCAATACAAGCAAGAGGGCTGTCCTATTTGATCACATCTACATCCAAATATTTCATCAGCTAGGCTAAGGAATGAACAGCCTGATTAAACAACCTAGCAATAAAGCTAAACTTAACAGTCATAAAACAAGAACATAAATCCTGAATTCTGTCCACCCAGGCAGAAGCTTCCCAAGGGAGGGAAGGGGAACCTGTGCACAAAAAATCCACTACATTTTTTTTGCATCAGAAAGGACCAAAATAGAGTTCCAGTTGTGTTCTTTAGCATAAAGTAAGACAGAATAGATGGCAAAAAGCTCAGCCACCACACTTGAACAAAAACACTAATTTTCCCTCATAGGAAAGTTCTGTTAGAATCAAACATACAGATTCCACAAGAAACTAGGCTTACTTTATCAAACATTTCTCAAGGGAAACTGGAAACTTTTTCTGATTAAAATATAACTTGCATTTAGTTGTGTTACCAACATCTAAGCTCTCTACAATTTAAGAACTAAAGTATTGGCCTTGTGTTCTTTTGCAGTCAACTGTTCTGTCCATGTGTTTATACCCTTTGATTAGTATGGTTTGGAAAGCATGAATTCTTCACTTGTTGTTGTACTGAACCATTCTTATTTCCCCATTCTTGTGAATAACTTCTTCTTTTTTTTTTTTAATTTTTACCACTTTGTGCATTCTTGTTTTAACTTCTTGTTGTAAATTGTAGGTAAAGAATCTATTGACCATTAATCCTGCAGATGAATTGCCTGTTAAAACTGTTACTATTCGCAGGATTCCTAGGTAAGCTAGCTTGGTCAAGGAAAAGTCTTATTATTATTATTACCTATCAAAAAAAAAAGCTAGGATTCTTTTTTCACTGTACAGTGAAAAGAAAATGGGTTGCATCTTTTCATACTGTTTTCTGAAATATGTTTTGGATTTGAGTTAAATCATGAAGGGAGAAACCTCATCCTAAACAGACTTTCTTTGGAGGTTTCTAATTAATTCAATTCAGTCTGTCTTGGCTTTTCTCATGCCATCATGTGTTTTCTGTCCTTATCTTTTGGCATGTGAATTACACAAAAATCTTTATTTAGTCCTGATTCTATATGCTAGGAGAAATTCCCCTTTAGGTATTTTTTTACTCTATTTATGTACTGCTCATCGTTGTTTGATTTTTCTATATGTAGGTTATCTTGATTTGGCTTTTCCAGATTTTTAAGACATGATTTTTCTCCTTGTTCATATTGATAAAAAAAAAAGATTTTTCTCCTTGTTCATTGTGAGATGCCATATTTATTAGGTATAATTTAGGAGAATAACAAGTGGGACCAGTGTTTTTTTCGAATGGTCTTTATTGGTTTACTGTACCTGTTTTCATTTTTTATATTTCTATTTAAGTCTTGTGTAAGAGCTCAATGTTTAATATGGAAAAGGGCCTCTTACTTGATCATCTGCAAGTCTTGTTAACAAAAAATAATTTATCAATAAGATGGAAAGAATAATACCCTATCATAGAATATAGGTGGATACTAGCATCATTTGCTTGGCTGTCATGGAGCCTAGATATATTATTGCCCCATAACACCACTGTATTTGCCCCCCCCCCCCCCCTCTTACCCGACATAATTATTGCCCATCTCATTGAAACAAGGTGTGCAAGAGGATTAGTTTTCAACGAGATGGTTGGTGATAGGATGTCATTAACAATTTAAAGTAATGTTCACATTTTTATCTGTTGTTTATGGGAGGCTGGAGATGTGGAATGGAAGGGCTTAGTAAACTCAGAGTCCTTCCAGTAATGTAGCCATAATTGACAGTGAGAAGGATGATCTGGTTGTCTCAGGTGAGAAAATCTGAGAGTTGGTTCATTACTGTACACTGTTTGTCTTCTCCCTTGGCAGCCTTTCTATCTGATAAAGCAAGCTTGTCTGCTTTTGACAAACATCCTAAATTCTATTAACTGAAGTTTCTGGGTGGATTTGTTTTAGAGTTCCAGCGGACATGCCTCTATATGATATCTTGAATGAGTTTCAGAAAGGTCACAGCCATATGGCTGTTGTCATGAGAAGACATGAGAACACAGTCGGGCAGCAAGTCAGCAAGTCTCCAGTCGATGGTAAGCATATGGTGCTGTGGAGTGCCCTTTTCTCTATGTTTCTATTTTCATGCAACATGGTTACTGGTGTGAAGGATTATAGTCCGCCTTCCCAACCAAAAAAGTAAAGAAGGTTAGTTTCTGTTATTATATTATTATTACACAGATAGAGTGCAAGATGTAAAGGTGGACATCGATGGTGAAAGGCAACCCCAAGAGAAAAGCTTAAAAAGCAAGAGGTCTCTCCAGAAGAGGAAGAGTTTTCCTAACAGCACAAACAATTCAAATCGGGGTACTCCAAGGAGCAAGAGGTGGCAGAAGGATATCTACTCGGAAGTCTTGCAGATTGATGACAACCCTCTACCAAAGCTCAATGAGGAAGAGGAAGCCATTGGAATAATAACAATGGAAGATGTCATTGAAGAGCTCTTACAGGTGTGGAAGAATAACACTACGATTTTAATGAAAATATTATTCTTTTCTTTTTAAATTTCAGGCTTTAACTTGTTACTGTGAACCTGGTTTTGTAAATGTGCAGGAGGAAATCTATGATGAGACAGATCATCACGGTGAAGACTTATAGCACGTATACAAAAGCTACATGCTAGACATTTTACATTAAAAAGTTGAACGGCTTTTGTTCCATGGGTAATGGGATAGCTGCAGGAGTAAAGAGAAGTTGTAAGCTAGTGAAATGTTTGTAATTGTAGATGACCACAGGCTTGTAATGTAATGATATCATAGTGATGGGAAAGAAAATTATGTATATGATTTGTTGATTAGTTATATATTTTGGGTCTTGAAATTAGGGCAAAAACATGAATGATATTATAGGGGAAGAGGGTAGGATTTTCCCTCCCTACAAAGATGTCATAATCCTTATGAAAAGGGGCTAAAATAAGAACCATCCTTATGTATTGTACTTGTACGCAATATAGAGCTAAAAATACGAGTGCTCTTTCGTCTGCAAATTCCGTCTCATTTTTTAGGTTTTCATTCGGTTTATCTGATATATTGGCGGAAAAATTTTGGCTGCGTAAATTGGATAGCCTAGGCTTTTTAGTTTCAACAGTCCGGACTCCGGATCACCTGCCAACAAAATACGTTCCAACACCTTACCATCATCCAACACCGCATATCTCATCCCATTTTGGTGAGATGTGTGGTGTCAGATCAAGTTAATGACAGGAGATCCCAACACTCTCCCCATATAACATGTCATTGCTATATTCACGCAACGGCTTCTGGTGTTGCAACTTGAAGTCTTGAAGCCCAAATACACTTAAAATTGAGCTGAGAAATTAGTTTTCTGTTGATGCTAATTTTGGTAGCTTATTCGAAGCGGGTCAATCAATGCAAGCTCAATTAACACCTAGGCCCTCCCTTAGTTATAGTCTTTGTCACTTGTGTAGTAAGTAGTATTGGCTCTTGATGCACTGCTGGTGAATTTATGTATTGTGGAGGGCAGGGAGACGAATCATGCAATGAGAGCCGATAACATTTATTTTGTTGTGGTGATTACAAGCAGATTTTAGGTTACACGTACTTGGGCAAGGTTCCAAACTATGGGGATTGCGTGATAATATCAGAGAAAATTTTAAGAAACTGGTGGAATGATCAGAGGCATGTCAGGAAAATTCATATAAATCTCACATTTACATCAATGTCACTAAATTTAAGACAGATGATTATAAATAGGCAAAATCAGTGTTTTAAGACTTGGCTCCGACCAGATGGTTGAACCGTGAAAACCAGGAATGGGTGGCCTTTTTGAGTTCCAGTTAAATGATGGTTTTGGTGGGTTGGACGGGTAAACTGGGACCTAGAGAGTATTCCGGCTTTTACTCTGGTCCCAGTCTTAAAACATTGGGCAAAATCTATGGTGCATGAACTGCACCGTGAAGCAAACATGCAAACTAGTGATGATAAAACAGCACATCACAATTGACATCTTTGAAATTGTTAAAAGTCTTGTGGGTAAGTACACCTTGTGAAACCTGAAAGAATGAAAGGTAGATAACCATTGTAATGTATTTAACATGATTGGTTGAATCTTGATTTAACATGCAACAGAATATTTATAAATACAACAATTTTTTATTTTTTAATTTTTTGGCAAGCAACTGATTCATTAAAAAATCACAAAGAACAGAACACGAATATAAACACAAATATTAACAAAGAGGAAATAAAGAAAAAAACAGAAAAGAAAAACACCACGACTAAGCCTAAGAACTGAAACCCTCTTTTATTAGACAGGAACCACCTAGGAAGAAAAATTCTTAGGGGGTGTTTTTTTTTGGGTTTTGAGAGAGGGAAATGTTGGTAAATGGGATTTTGATTTTCATTGACCAAAAAATCCATGTTCTGTGGGGATCAGAGAAAGTTAATTTTTTCTGGATAAATGATACCCATCTCCTAGGTGGGTAAATAACTTTACCACCTAGGGGAAAACTTGCCAACACTTGAATGGGACAAAAATGCCCCTTTTAACCATGAATTGTTATGACTAAAATGGTCATTGCCTTATTTACATAGGAAGTAAAAGAACATATGCACTTATCCGAATAAGTCTTTTCCAATCGGGTAGTGCATTTACCCGGATAAATAACTTACTGAAAAACAAATGAGGCCTTAATATAACTGAACAGGAAAAACCAAATTAGGCCAAACGGTGCGTTGCATTGTTAGCTTCCCTGGGGCACCAGCAAAAACTACCTCTAAACCACAGCACAGGTCCAAGATATCTTCTTTGATAAAAGTAAGTTCTGATGGGCATTCCACAGAGGAATCAGACAATAAGTTCACCATCTGGAGACAGTCAGACTCCACCTTAAGTCGATCGAAACCACCGGTCTTCGCAAAAGATAAAGCTTCCAAAATTGCCAAGGCTTCTGAATCAAAGGTGAAGATGCCAGCAACAATTGAACTCTAGTAAATAAGGTATATACATGTAAGAAATATTGTGTGAAATAACAGCCTAACTGATAATAATGATATTATATAACTTTATCAATACTGTGTTCATCAATGTTTCAACTCAATTTATTAAAAGCTTGATAAGACGCTTTAAATGTGATAATAAATGATAAACAAGTACTTAATTAGGAGACCTAGAACCATATGAAACAATTATAAATTAATAAGTGCAAAAATAGATTGACACACTATTTATACATGTGAACAATTAATTTATTGGCCATAATATATTAAGTTGTGCAATTTGAAGTCCACTTAATCTTAAAATGCTATTGCTAGCTAATGGAAATATTTACAAATTATCACGTGTTAAACCATTAACATGATATCCTTCCTTTCAAATTAAACTAATAGTTAATAATTAAAACATATATAGCTTTAATGTAAAAACATATATTAAATCCATGAAAATGTTATATGATACATAAATCTAAGATACAATTCATGTACTAGTAAATCTTAATTACTACAATAACTTTTTATATATTTATAATTACAATATACTTAAAAACAGTATAAGTTTTATACAATGATAAATCCATGAATTTAAAGTTTTCATTTTCTGTTATTTTCCTATTATTCTCTGTTTAACTTTAATCTATTACTTTATGTTATTTCAAATTAACATTGTCATTGTGGTTATCCTTTTCTTTTAATTATTTTGATTGAACAGATGTTAGTGTCAAAAAATGATTTCATACTTCTGTGTAAGACAACCAACAATAGGGTAGGTCTTAATAATTAGTGAAACTATCAAGGTATAAAGGGTGTCTTAGTAAATGAACAAACGACTTTCCAAATGAGATATGTGTCCTACTCTCACATATACATGTACCAACGTAATGAAACACCTCTTACACGTTTTAGCTTAGTGAAATAAGGGCAGGGGAAATGTGCAAAAGATTCGTGACACTCTTCACGTCACGAGCTAATAAAGGGATAGATTACAAAGACCCCCCATAATATAGGGTCAGTAACAATCCCTGAACTTTTGTTTGCGACAAAGATCCTCTGAACTTTTACTAGGCAATAAATACCCCCATCTGTTAGAGTTTCTTCAGTTAATTTGGAAAAAGATACTCATTTAACTAGGGGGACTCAGGGGATCCATTCCCCCCTCCCCGTGGCCTAGAAATCCCCATTTATATTACCCCCATCCTTGTATATTTTTCAACTTCCCAACCTCCACTCCAATGGTTGGCGCCCCTAATGGCCCATCCATGTTTGTTCTCCCCCCTTCCTATCTATCTTAGGTTTTGCCCCCCTCTAAAAATTCCTATCTCCACCCCTACATTTAGCTATTTAGAGTTTTTTAGATCCCCAAGCTACATTTTCCTTATTTATTTGAATGATTAGTTTACTAAATATAATTTTGAAGTCTTCTTGGTTTCTCTAATAGATTTTTACATATTTTTTATTGGATTCAATATTCATATGAAACGATAGAGGTTTCTTTTAGATAGGTATAAATTTAAGGTTTTGTTTTTTTTTTTTTGGTTTTTCTTGGTTTATTGGAGAAAGGAGTGGATAGGATTAAATGTAAAATTAAGTTTATAGACAAATGCCTTAAAAATAAAAGGTTTTGACGACTAAAACAGAACATATAACGTGTAAGTTTAGTAATAATAAGAGTATAAATCAAAATATGCTTAAGATTAAAGACCAAAAGACACCTTAATGTGACCATTTTCTATTACCTTGGTTCAACAATTCATAACAAAAGAGAGATTGAGGAGGATGTCACCCAAAGAGTTAGAGTAGGATGGGCAAAATGGAAGGGGGGCATTTGAGCTTTTATTTGAAAGGTGAATACCACTTAAATTAAAAGGAAAAATCTATAAAATAGTTGTAAGGCCAACTATGTTGTATGGAGCAGAATGTTGGATGGTCAAAAAACATGTCCAAAAAAGTAAATGCGGCAGAAATGTGAGATGGATGAATGAAAAACTAGAAATGATAGACTTAGGAACCAAGTTATCTATAGAAACCAAGGAGTAGCTCCAATATAAATAAAATGAGAGAGACTATACTAAAATGGTTTAGACACATGCATAGAAGACCACCAACTGTGCCAATTAGAAGAAGTGATTTCTTACACATTGAATGGACTAGAGGAGCTCATGGCAGATCAAAAAGGACATGATAGAAATAATAAGAAATGCTTTAAGCACTAATAATTTAATAGTGGATATAGCTTTGAATAGAATGGATTGTCAAAACAGGACTCATGTAACCAACCCATATATTTGGGATAAGACTTAGATGATGATGACTAGAGAATGGAGTGGATAATTTCTACATTTTAATATGAAAAACATTCATTTGAAGTTTGAGTGGATTGTTTTTTTGTTGGATTTTTTAATTATGATGAACTCTAGACCACCATTACTGTTGCAATTTTATGAAATTACCTTGAGTCTGTAAGTGTTTTAGTGGATGAATGTATTTAATGTGTATTTTCTCCCTATTTATGATATTCTTTTAGTAGTTTTCTCCATATATCTAAAAAGAAAATTTTCTTCTACAAAATAAAGCTTATTCTTTTGAAAATAAAGTACTAATGAAGGATGCCAAGTGCATGAAGATGCTTGTGACACTATATCCTTTATTCACCTTTATAAAATTAAAATTTCAATTATGGCTTATTGATTAAGTTCTACATGACCAAGGAAAAATGTCTCAACCTATAATCTCCCCCCATTTCTTTAGGCCACATTTGAATGCGGTGGAAAATTCCACCATGTAAAAGTCATTTGATGGAAAAATCTATTGTGTAAAAGTTCATCGGTTTAAAATTGTTGGACCGTTGAAAATTTTTAAGTGATAATGAATGGAAAAGTACATCAATTTTATTGATGTATCATTTACATCTATTATTGATGTAAAATTCATCAAAAAACATGATTACATCGATTTTCAATGTAACTTTTACATGGAAAACAAACAATTGCAAAAGTGGACTTGATGTAGAGTTTTACACTGTTCACTTTTACACTGAAAACAAACGGGTGTAAATAGGAATCAACGGTTGAGGTTTACATCAATACACATTTACACATCAATCAAACGCAGCCTTAGTGTTTACCTTGATTGTGCCGTTAATGCTTAAATGGTGTTACAGTTCTACGTGATCAAGGAAAATATCTTGACCTACCATTTTTTCCATTTCTTTAGTGTTTATTTTACGCCCACCCCTTCCCTCGAAACACAAATAGATTAGCCATCGAGGATTAAAAAAAGACCTTGTTTTTCTATGTTAATGAAATGATTCTTATTATTTTTAACTGATTTCATTTGGAGGAAATAAATGTACTTTTGGGTCATTTAGGCTATGTTTGGTTTGAAGGAAAATATAGGAAAAATGTAGGGTCATTTAGCCTATATTTGGTTTGTAAAGGTTTCCCTACCTTTTCCTTCCTTTTCCTACATTTTCCTTCAAACCAAACACAGCCTTAAGAGAAAATGGGCCAAAAAAAAGAAAAAGAAAATAAGGATTTGAATGAACATGTAGTCGAACTGGACTCTTTTACAAAACATGCCCTTTGGTTTGAATGGACATTTGATACCTCAGAGATACACAGCTAGATTATACTTGAAGTTTCAAGATATCTTGCCCTAAGAATTTAAGATGTATAGTTTACATCAATTTAAGCTACATAGGCTGGTTCATGAATTAAAAAGTTATAAGGTGGGAAAAATCAGACTACATGATTATGAAGCAATGCAATTAAATGATTATGATCTAAATTTCTGATTAATCTGTTAAACACATGCCATCGGCAATATGGGATTAAATGTGGCATGTGAGAGGGTCAGAGGGCCGGGGATTTCTTCAGAAATAAAATCAAAGAAAGGTCTAATTATATTTCAATACTTCGAGCAGTAATAGGGAAACATGTAATCAAGAAAGGTTTAATTATATTTCATTTTTTTGAAAGCATTTCCCTTTTTTTTCTAGTAACGTTCAATATTGGCCTTTTTACTTTGTGTTAGTGTATAAAACAAGATGGATGGCTACTTATTACACTTAGCCACCCTTTCCATGGAGCTGCTTTGGCATGCATAACAAAAACCACAGCTAGCTCCTCCGTATCTTCCATCTACAACATTTACCCATCCACCACCGGATCCCACTGCCACGATGTCGTTTAGATGATCTACTTCTTGGGCCAGATGATCCTTGCCTGTCTGACCCATGCCCACTCAGATCTTGAACTTGTGGTGGAGGTCTCTGACTGTTAATAAGTAATTAGGCAAGTAATTGAGGTAAGAATACTTCAAGCCACACAGCTTGTTAATAAGTAATTGAGGTCAGAATTTATCCAGCAGAATGAGAATGTAGATTTGACTATGTGAGCGGCCACTTTTTATGTTTAAAAAATGTTAAGAATTGGTACATATCCAGTCCACCCCTCCCAAGAATTGGGCAATGAACTTTGAGTCATCAGTCATCATTCTGCTGGCAATAGGCAATGAGATCACATCTCCGCCCTACAATACATTCCTGCCGTGTATTGGGAATATTTCTTGATGATATCATTAGGACTGGTACTATCATCGGTTACATGACGGGGATGTACTGTGGGGCATTATGGGGCGGAGATGTGAACTCATAGGCAATAAGCAATAGTTTGTTTTCAGTCAGACAGTTCGGCCCAGAAACTATTGATCTTATCATCAAGAGATGTTACCAATACATGGCGGGGATGTGCTGTGGGGCATTGTGGGGCGGAGATGTGAACTTATAGGCAATAGTTAATAGTTTTCGGTCAGACAGTTCAGCCCAGAAACTCTTCAATCAACTAGTTCCATTTCACCCCTGAATTGGAATCTTGCCAGAATTAACACTTGATTGATGACCCACTAATCTAGATGGTTGAACCATCAACCCATTTGACCCAGTCAATAGTTTTGGCTATTTTTATTTTAATTTTTTTTTAAAATTGCAACAAATCATCCACTGGGATTGAATGGTCAAACCAGAAACCGGTGGCCAAAACTATTCCAATTCCGGATTGGTTTTTAAAACATTGGAATTATCTCTAAAATTTCTGGTTTCAATCTAAAATCCAGTACAGGAGTACAGTGGAGATTTTTCATTTTACAGAGATTAAATGATTCTTCATTTTAGGCTACCTAAATGGTAATCAGGGCCTCAACCCTACAATACCATTGTCTGAGACTAGCATATACTACTTACTAACTAGTTTAGGAATTAGGACTACCAGTATTTCAATTTAACGAGGGCTACATGTCAGTCGGTTCAAAATCAACAGCAACCTCTAGAATTGTTCTATACTCTTGATAATCTCTGCTTTGCATGTCGTCTTATAATGTCCAGTTTGGTTACATCGACTACAGTGCACAGTATGTTTCTCCCGATTAAGGTCTTCTACACAAAGTCGCTTCTTTTCGGGGCGACCTGGAGGGCGTCGAAATTTGGGTGGTCGCACAACTCTGATGTCCTCATCTGTAGAACCCTCGCTAGCCATACTCCATTCACCTTTATCAGGAATGGGATGTATCATTTGTGAATAGGTTTCACGGTAATTATCAACTGTGAAGCACTTGTCTGAAAATTCATAGACATCTTTTCTACATGAGATGAGTGCTGCAACGGCATGGGAGCATGGCAAACCATATAATTGCCAATCACGACAAGAACAACATCGAGTCCCAATATTCACAATGTCTGATCGCTCAGCAGATAGAACCTCAAATTCTACTTCATCTGATCGAAGCACTTGGTATCCAGATGCATTGCTAATTGATTCCATTATTCGTTTTTCGGCAGATGGAGCAAGTACCGACATCCATGACAATCCCTTTGCACGCCGTTCATCAAACACAGCCATCAATTTACTATGAATCCGCTCAATCACCTGGATTATGGGTAGCTCTCGTGCTTCCAAAATCCATCTGTTGAACTCCTCAATGTTTGAAGAGAGATGGCCATATCGTGTTCCTTCAAAGTATGCCAGTGCCCAACGGGAAGGTGGAATCTGTTGAATCCACTTGGCAGCTTCTGCAGAAACCTCTTCAATTTCAGCCATTTTCTCTTTGAAGCTAATGGTGGTAATGGAATAGGCAGCTTTCCAAAGAAGATTGACAAGCCTTGAATTCTTGAATTCTTTTCCAATGCTTTCACTTAAATGGCGCATGCAAAACCCATGAGTTGCACTTGGGAATTTCCTTTTCACTGCATCTACAATGCCTTTTTGTCCATCTGATAAAAAGGTGAGTTGAGGTATTGTCTCAGCGTTCATCTCTAGCAGCTTATGTAATTCTGACAAAAACCACATCCAGCTCTCATCATTTTCTACATCAACAACACCAAAAGCAAGTGGAAATAACGCACCATCAGCATCGAATGATGTGGCTGAAAGCAAGGTACCTAGGTACTTGCTTTTCAGATGGATTCCACCAAGCCCAATAAGGGGCAAGCAACCATTCACAAACCCATATATGGATGGATAGAAGGAAACAAAGAGACGGTGAAACCTGTTATCAGCTCCTGTAGTGAAAACCTGTGCAATACTTCCAGGATTGGTCTTCTTTATTTGTTCACAATATGCAGGAAGGAGGCAATATCCTTCTTCAGAAGACCCATAAATTGCTGCCAGCCCCCGTTCCTTGGCCCTCCAAGCTTGCTTGTAAGGAATAGTGATCCCATACTGTTTATGGATGTCTTGCAATATATCCTTTGGCTTGTAGTTCATGTTGTCCCGTAGTCGTTCCTCTATGAAATTTACAATCCAATCTACAGATGCCTGGTGATGGCCATGCTGTGCATTTTTGCCACAAGTATGTGTACTTTCAAGGCTCCTTATTGTAAAAGTTGGGACATTTGGAAGCTTCACCGCACGGATGCGCCATGGACAACCTTCAGTGGCACACTTTGCAAAGTAACGAATCAAATCACTCTTTATTATTCGAAGTTCAAAATGTTGGGCAATAGCAGCCTCTTTGATTGTCCTCCGAAAAGTCTTGACATCAGAGAATTCTTGACCAACAACAAAATTGTAATCTTCCATGTGCCAAGATAAGTGCACTGGTCCAACTCTTCAGTACTTCTAATTGATCCTTGAGCTTTCTGTCTACTCTGTATGAAAATTAGGTTTAACCCTGTCCAATTAATGATATTTAATTCCAATACATGCCTGCTAAATATATCTTCTGAGGTAGAATAACAGGGCTCAACCACTGCAAGAAAAACCATACAATGTCAGCCAGAAGTGCATGAAGTCATTATTTCTACCCACAGGTGAAGCTATCTTAATCAGGTAGCTACATTAACACTTCACTGAGCATAAACAAGCAAACAATGGATTTGTACCCTCAAATCAAGATGTTACTATATGTATGTATATACCTAGTGATATGGATAAATAAAGGGCCATTACCCTTTGTCGATCAGGGATCTTAGGGTGGGTAGATTATATACAATCTGTCAATATAGATACATATGAAAAGATTGCACATGCAAGTTAGCAATCAGTAATTTCACTAGAGATGACTGGGACATGCTACCTGCATTTGCAAGGTAGGAATCCAGGGTACAGAGTCTGTTCTCCATTGGACCACTAGAGAACTTGAGAGCAAAAGATCAGGTCAATTAGATGTGTGCCATATGCTTAGCTTTTAATATTATTTGGAAAACCAGAAAGTACAGGAAAATGCCTGAGGCATCAAAAAGCTGCATCGTATGATTGATAAATACATATAATAAGCATCATCATCCATGCCTTATCCCAACTATATGGGATCAGCTATATGGATCATGTTTTGCCAATCCGTTCTATTTAAAGTCATATACACTGTTAAATTATTAGTGCCTAAATCATTTCTTACTACTTCTACACATGTCCTTTTTGGTCTATTCCTAACTCTTCTAGCCCCTTCAACTTGTAACAAACTTCTTATAATTAGAGTTGTTGGTGGTCTTCTATGCATGTGAATAGACAATCTTAGTCCACTCTCTCTCATTTTATCACCAATTGGAGCTACTCTTAGGTTCCTATGGATGACTTCATTCCTAATCCTATCCTTTCTAGTTTTTCCACTTATCCATCTTAGCATTCACATTTCTGCTACACTCATAGACACTGTTTCTTGACTGCCCAACACTCTGCTCCATACAACATAGCTGGTCTTACAATTGTTTTATAGAATTTTCCTTTTCCTTTTAATCCAAGTGATATCCGCCTATCACATAAAAGTCCAAAAATGTACCTTGCTCAAGACCCATTGTAACCATAGTTGTCAAGGCGATTCCTAGGTGCCCGCCTAGGCGACAAGGTGCCCTTGGAGGTTCGCCTCGCCCAGTCGCCTAGCAGTTTTATATACTGTCTTATAAAATACTTTTATATTGTTACTTTTTTGAGATTATAATTATAAAATAGACATTATTAAACAAAAATATTCATCTTTTGTGTTTATGAACTAATTTCTTTTTATTATTTTCTTATTTGTTAGGGTTTAATCAACACAAAAATTGCTAACTGCTGTATTGAACCCTCAAAGACTTCAGAATTTGAACCAATAAGTAAGGGAAAAACTTAAAGTTTTGTCTAATCAACACATTTCTTCCTCCACTTCTTCTTCTTCTTCTTCTTCTTCTTCTTCTTCTTCCATCTTTTCTTTTCTTCTTTTCCTATAACAAAAATATGGGTTCAGTCCCCATATTTTTTGAAATTTCTTTTCTTTCTTCTTTTTCTTCTCATAAATATGTTGATTTTTTATACATAAACATGAAGCTTATAATTTTCTTATGAAAATTATGGATAGTTATTAAGGAAAGATGGTTATGGAACCTAAGGAACTACCTAGGATATGTACTTTTCACTTAAAAAAAATTCATTACCTAGACAACTAGGCGACAAGGCTAGCCTCACCTTGGCGCCTTGAAAACTATGATTGTAACTATATAATCTAAATATGCTTAGTCAATTCATCTATGATCTGTGCAAATAGATAAGGGTTAAGTGTTGACTGTTGAACCTTGTTGAAGACCCATTGTAACAATATAATATAAATTCTCTCCAACTGGTGTTCTAACATTGGTTGTTGGCCCCCCATACATGTCATTAATTAGGTCTAAATACCTACTTTGAACCCCTTTCTTTTCCAAGACCAACCATATTATCTCTCTAGGAACTCTGTCATATGCCTTTTATAGATCAATAAACACCATATGAAAATCTTTCTTTCTCCTCTCAAAACTTATCAATTGTCTCGAAGGAAATATAGCTTCCATGGTTGATAAATACATATAATACCCAATTAAATTTTATTGTTGTGCAACTGTTCATCAAAGACTAGAGTTCATCAGGTTACCTTGAAGAAGAAAACGTTTTCGAAGCAAATGTTAATCCAACCATGGCATGAGTCATTCTAAAGTTGTAGGTGGGTTCTATTTACGCTAATACATTCAATAATCCTGTTTAAATTTTGTTAGACATCAATTACCGAAGTTGGAGCTAGACTTCACGGCAGAAGCGATCTTGTTCTTCCATATAATGGGTTCTTAGTACTCAATTTAACTGACAAAACCGAAATAACCATCATCCCCCCAATAAAAAAGAAATAAAAATAATTACATTAAAAAGCATGACAAAAAAAGCTTCATTTCATAAGGAGGAGGAGAAGTATCTCTAGTGAAGTCATATTAGGTGGTAAAGACAACTGAACAAACAGGAGGAAAATGATGAAAAAGTGATCGTATTAAAGACTGAACCAAAGAAAAAAAATATGGTAAAAGACTAATATTTATTTAACATACGGGCATCAAGGTAACAGGAGTCAGGTTTTTCTCGAGTGGAGAAAAGGAGAGGGGGAGCCAAAAATTCCCAAATTATAGAAGAGATTAAACAGAAAAAGGCTCGTTTCTAAGAAAAAGCTATCAAATCCAAAGATAGAGGCCATAATACTAAGAGAAAAGGTGCTTATAGAAGAACAAATTGCACATGACCAAAGGAATCAAAATCGATAGGGTCATCGTTTTCAACTTACCTCGAAGAGCATCCTTAGAAGCTGAGGATCAAAGCTTGTTATACGGAAAAAGAAGCGAGATGAACCGAAACGAATATAGAGATTCAGATCAGGAGATGCCATCTGCAATTACAGGAAAACAGTCCTTCCCCATTAGAAGGCAAAGGAAAACGTGGTGGAAGGAGAGAAAGGGAATGTTGCGAAAAAGAGAACCCTTTCGGCATTCTGACGAAAGATTAGGGTTGATTAGGTCACCACAAGGGCATTATAGGTATTATAATTTAAGCAAGGGGTATTTTGGTCAACATAATGTAGAATTGACCAATACTTAGTACGGTTGTGTAATTGTACTCTGAGATCGAGTTCAAACCGGTCCTGATTAAATCGGATTTGATCTAAAAAATTCTGATCCGTTTATAATAAGATCATATATGAATTTACCGTGCTATCAAGATCTATGTTTATTTATTAATTAATAATTAAGTTATAAGTAATAAGTGTGTATGTATTTTGTAGTTGAGAATTCTAAATGATGATAATTATATTAATAATATATTTAAAAATTTTGATAAATTTTATATTTTTTGTTTTTTATTATTAATAAGATGTAAATTGTAAAATCCAAGTGTGATTATATAAAATATTTCATTCCAATATGTGATAATCAGATTGAACTATGAAGTTTCAAGTATCATTGACAGGTCTACATGCTTGGCTAAACTCTTCTTTTGTAGTGTTTTATCTTTTTGGTGTATCTTTTTTTTTGTTCATTTATAAAAAAAAAATGTAATATTTAAATAGAGAGAATTTAATGAGGTGAAAAGTAGTAGTTCAATTTATAATTTTAGCCTTATAATTAAATAGGGAATAAATTAAAAAATGAATATTTTAGTCAATGTTTTAAAAAATTGGACCACACTAAACAGTAAAACCGTTTGGCCTAGGAACCAACCCGGATCATTGGTTTTTTTGGACCTGAACCGTAATTAAAAAAAAAAAAAAAACTACTGAAATGGTTAGAGAACCACTAACCTGGCCTGGATGATTTAACCATTAAAATGTTTGATCCGGTTAACGGTTCTCAGGTTGCTTTCAAACTAATTTTCCATATCTCATAATCTAGTTCGATTTTTCCTAATGGCCAAAATTAATTATGGTTTTTAGTTTTTCCATTTTGATTTTGAGTTTTCTCATTTATGTGATTCTTTTTAAGTTGTAACAGCAAAAAAAAAAATGCAACTCCAATGAAGAAATTGAAAAATAGATGAAAAAATGAGAGATTAAATATCAAACTTATATTAATTTCTGAGATACACTAATAAGGCAAATGATCTAGGATTTTGAGAGAGATTTAGAAATGTGAGGGAGATGTAAGAAGAGGGCAAATGGTGCTATAGTGGCGGTGATGATGAACATGGAGATAGTGGTTGATGGCGATTCCTCCTCTTCCTCCTTCTACGTAGGGCAAAATGGTTATGCAACAATGATCCATGAACATGGTGACAACCATCTCTAATGATTCTTTCTTCACTTCTTCTTCTTCCTCTTCACTTCTAAATTTTATCCAACCACCTCATTCTCAAAGTTTCACACTCCTCTCTCATAATAATGTGTATATACGGTGGGTAGACCCGATAAAAAGTTGACCCAACCCACAAACCCAATCCAATCCAACTCGAAAAAACAGGGTTAGGGTCTCATATTTAGCTATCTGATTGTGAGAATGACTTAAGCCAGCCCAACCTGAAAAAAAAAAAAAAAAAAAAAAAAACTAGGTTGGGTTGGGTTGAGTCCTAGGTTAACCTGTCAACCTGATTGTCAGGTCTAATTGGGCCTATTTATGTATTCTTATAAGTTTCTACTCTTTAATCTTTACTATTTAGTCTTTACACTTACCTGTTAATTCTTTGAATTGTTGATGTTTCAAGTTTTTTACTTAATTTTTAGAAATTTAAAGTTAATTTCTTTAATTTTGGAAATATTTTATAATTCTCTTTATTTTTTAAATTTCCACTTATTTTTAGGGATGACCGGAATTAACCCATGGGTCAACCCTAACTTAAACAGTTAGGGTTACAATCCAGCATTCAACGACCCAACTCTAAAAGCCAACCGACCCAAAATCAACCCAAATTGCCTTGACCCAACCTAAACCTGCCACACCCAACCCAATTGTAGGTCTAAGGATGGGCTTTAACCTAATCCTATTTTAATGGTCAAAATAAAAGGTTACATTATATTTTACATCTTATCGGCTTGACCCGCTTAAACCAGACAATTGAACCACTGACTCGGAAACTAGAAGCCAAAGCGGTTATGTTTTTGGGTCGGTTTTTAAAACATTGATTTTAGTAAAAAAAAGTTCCACAATCTTATTCATATTTTTAATAGTAGTGTAAATATAAAATTATAGATGTGTTTAATATATATTTTTTTGTATTTATAATTCTGAAATGTCACAATTAATTTTTGTTTAATATGGCAAAACACATGATATTATACATGTGTATGAATGTTTTTTTAGCAAAATTTATGTATTTTTTCATTTTTATATTTTATTATTTTTTATTATTTATTTATGACATTAAAGGTTAACACATTTAACCCAAAACTTGAACTATTTGTGTTCAATATTTTTTTTTGTATTTACAATTCTGAAATGTCACAATTAATTTTTGTTTAATATGATAAAATGCATGATATTTTACATGTGTCTGAATGGTTTTTTTTAGCAAAATTTATGTTTTTTTTTCATTTTTATATTTTATTAAATTTTATTATTTATTTATGACATTAAAGGTTAACACATTTAACCCAAAAGTTGAACTATTTATTATTAATTTTTATATTATTTTTTGTGAGTTTATCGGCAAAAATAATTATTGTTTATTACACTTATTTTTTAATTTGATTAATAAGTATATCATAAATGTGTCTAATTTTTCTACATTTTTTTTGTAAATTTTTATATTTATTTCTATTTTAAAAATCCTATTACCTAACTATGACTTCATAGGTTGATTAATTTGATTCGGATGATTGAATTGCTTAGCACCAATTGGATAAAGAATGGTTTTGTTTTTGAGTTAGTTTATAAATATATGGGTTTATAAAGTTAAAAATGTTGACACATATCTAATTAGTAGCATTTATTAGTGAAAAATAACTTAACAATATATTATTTTATAAGAAAAAATGGGAGTTAATAAGTTAAGTATAAAACTGAATAAGAGGAGATTAAATGAGATGGAAAGTAATAATTGAAGTTACATTTTCAGCCCTAACAATTAAAGATGGATTAAATACACAAATATGACCATTATAGTATCCATTAAAGTTGGTTTTAAAACTATAATAAAATAACTTTTATACCCTTTTTCAAACAAAGAAATATAGAATAATTTTAGTCAAAAAATAAGTTCCACGCTGATGGATGGTATTTGATTCAAGAGGAGGAATGCGGAAGGCTATGCCTTGTCAAATCCAAAATGTAGATATGTAGGAGTAATGAATCATTTGCCATTTGTGAACATTGGAAAACTACTTGCTGTTCACTTCATGGTTGATTAAATGGAGTCCCACCCATCACAAATAGATAATTGGGAGTGATGGGTCTCCCAGATTTATGCTTCATAAAACATTTAGAATAAATAGTGATTTCATGTTAATCAGCTAGGACGAAATCAGTTTGGGTACGCAGAGAGGGAGGGAGGGAAGGAAGGGGTTAAAGCACCCTCTCTCTGGCCAGTGTCAATACGGATTTTCCCTTTTTTTCCTTGGAGTTGATGTGAGAATCCGGGTTCACCCTGATTTGGGAGGATTTGGAAGCTTCTCTCCTCTCCTATAGACCAACTTCTTTTGGACGTAGGGGTCTGAGCAAAAGAATGAATTCTCACCCCTTTTCTATCAAACCCCCACCTCGGGACACGCCAATTCTCACATCAAAAGCAAAAAGCACTATAAAAAGCAGATAAGAATGAAGGAGATAAGGAAAAACATTTTACCTCTTGCAACTTGAACCAACCGAAACTTGTTGAATTGGGAACTTTTGCAGGCTCGGACTGTTGCTGAATGGATAAACCTCTTGACTATTCTCTCTTTTTTACGAAGAAGCTTCAACCCGAATCTTCTCTTTCTCCTATTCGTTCTCCGTCTCCCTCTCCCTCTCTCGCTCAGGAGCATTTTGGTCTGAGGGTATTATAGGAATTTGGAAAAAAGGGGCATTTTGGTATTTTAGCATGATGGGGGGGGCATTTTAGGAATTTGGTGTAAGGGGTATTTTGGGGATTCGGAATAAGGGTTATTTTGGCTAATTTGGGTAAGGGGTATTTTGGTAATTTGACATGAGGGGGCATTTTAGGGATTTGGTGCAAGGGGTATTTTGAAAGTTTTGAAGGAGGGGTGCTTTGTTAATTTGGTCAAGGGGTATTTTTTTGGGATTTAGAACAAGGGTTATTTTGGAAAAATTGGGTAAATGGGCATTTTGGTATTTTGGCATGAGGGGGGCGTTTTAGGAATTTGGTGCGAGGGGTATTTTGAAAGTTTTGAAGGAGGGATGTTTTGGTAATTTTGTCAAGGGGTATTTTGGGGATTTGGAATAATGGTTATTTTGGGCAATTTGGGTATAAGGGTATTTTGGTAATTTAACATTGGGGAGCATTTTAGGAATTTGACACAAGGGTATTTTGAAAATTTTGAAGGAGGGGTGTTTTGGTAATTTGGTCAAGGGGTATTTTTGGAATTTGGAATAAGGGTTATTTTGGATAAATTGGACAAAGGGGCATTTTGGTAATTTGACATGAGGAGGCATTTTAGGAATTTGGTGCAAGGGGGTAATTTTGTAATTTTTGAAAAGTTTGGTCACACTTGGTCCAAGGGTGGTCAAATTGGGATTCTGGACGGATGGCTGAGATTTTGGGTCAAAATGAAGGGTTGAGGTGGGTTTGATTACTAAGAAGAGCTTTGTGTGTGCAGATCAATGAGATTGACCGAAATTGAATCTTTTTAGATGTATGGGTAAATATGGGTATTTTGGACTGAAATTTGGTAGGTGTGGATTTTGGACATTTTGAGTTGATTAACGGGGTCAGACCGGGCTAAATGGGCCTGAGTCGGGGCAAATCTGGAAAGGGATTGATTCAATCAACTTGGAGCCTCGAAATGGAATCTATGTGTGATCGAGGGGCAAATGGGTGTACTTTGGGTTGAAATTTTACAGATAGGTGTTTTGGTGTGTCCGGAATCCAATGATATGGTCTAATCGGTTTGGATGTGTTAAGATCAAGGGAATCTGACTTCTAAGTGTTTAGGTTAACGAGAGACATTGGAATGAAATCTTTGCTTGATAAGAGGGTAAATGGGAAAAACTTGAGTTAAAATTTTATGAATAGGCATTTCAGGATGTCATAAGTCTAATGGTGGTGTCTAGTATGAGGATTGAGGTGTGATGGGGGTTATCAAATTGGTATTGAGTAGATTTAACGGTGGATTTGAGGGCTTTTGGGTTGAAATCCAGGTTTTCGGGTTTCTTGGGTTATTAGGTGTTCCAAAAAGATTGAAAGGGTCTGATCAGGAATTTGGGGTGAAGTGGGGGTTCAGGCAGCGGACCGAGCAAAAATAGGGTGCTGACATCATTGCAATTGTAAGGCTGTGTTTAGTTGCAATGCAAATTTATTTGCACTAGTACAAATGCATGGGAGTGCAAATGAAAAAAAAATGAAAATTCTTATTTAATTTTGTTTTGGGTTTTTCTTTCAGCTCCATATGTTATTTTAATTCACTTGTATTACAATCAAACAAGATAAGCTTAAATTTAAAACAAAAATAGTTCAGAATTTACATTCAAATCATTTGCAATGTCATAATTTTGCATTAATGTAAATTCATTTGCATTGCAACCAAACACAACACAACATAAGGAGAATTTTTAAACCAACTAACACCCTCCCAATTCCCAAAGCTGAATTCCTTAATTGCACAACTTGGAAGTGAGGCTATGTTTGGTTTGGTGGGCTTTTATTGAAAAAGCGTTGCCATATCAGCGTATATAGGTGTTAGTGTTTGTTGTGCATGAAATCACTATTTGGTTTCAATATTTATCAAATAAATATTAAAAAACATACATGCTTGGATTTATGTGCACAAAGCATTTAGAGAAACGTCAAATTCTTATTTCTCCCAATGCCCAATGTTTCTTGAAGGCTATGTTTGGTTTAAAGGAAAAGGTAGGGAAGGGAAGGGAAAGATAGGAAAACATATACAAGGTTCCCTCCCTTTCCTTTCCTTTCCTTACCTTTTTCTTCAAACCAAATATAACCGAAATGAAATGCTTATGTGGCATATTTTATGGGATGTTAATCTAAGGTGGAAATTAAGAACATTTAAAGTAATGATTAACCAAACAACAAAAGCAAGAAACATTTAAAGTTTTGGATAAAAGACTTAAACATCTCCTGAGGCTTGTGATAAATGCTTATACATTTCCTCTAATATTTTATAAGACTTAAATCTCCCCTATTAGAATAATATGCCTTTCTGATTGACAGAATCCATCAAAAGACATTTTTACCCTCTATCGCTCCTTAAGTTTTCAAATAAAACTACATAAACCATAAGCTTAGGGAAGAAATACGACATTATGTCTTACGAAATTCTCCCTTGCATGCTATTTACCATTCTCTGCAAATTCTGCTTAATTTCCAAAAGACTGTTTGAAGGCACCTCTCCCGTAAGTTTTAATTAATTACAAGCAATACAAGAGTAGTCATAATTTTCAACTTCCGAGGTTTGAATGCCTACTCATTGCATCATCACCAATCCTTCTTCCAAAACCATATTTATAAAATCTCCTGTAATTGAAGCTGCTATAGATGTTTTTTCCTATGTATCTTGACTCATGAGCAAAACACAACACAAATACTGAATAAGGAGCAATTGGAAGGGACTTTTTCCGGCCATAAGAGATGGGGAGATTACATTGGGGTTTCAGTTTTGGATAAAGGCAAAATTGGATTTTTATAAAATTTTATCTGCACATGATATCACGTAAAAGTGAATCATAACTGATTTGTTAGAAGGGAGGTTTTTGTCGAATGATCTCACCCAATAAGGAAAGTCTTAGTCCAATTTCAAATAAGAGGGGAGGTTTCAATATTTATGAGAATTGTAAAAGGAAGTTAGTCTTTAACCTAAAGTTCAAAATATGGATGTAGGCTGAGGCTCGCTTGTCTTTTTTTAGGTAAATCAAGGCCCTCTTGTACTATGGGATTAGTGACAAAGACCCCCTATATTTTTTTGCCACAAAGACTCCCTCCCTTAGTGTTTCATCAGTTATCAAAGAAAAAGATTCTCATTTTGCTGTTACAGGAGTTCTAAATCTCTAAATTGCCCTTTTGATAATTATTCCAACAATTTTACCCTTATTCAACCCCCACTTCTTTGACTTCTAGCGGAAAGGTCCAACTCCTCCTCCGGCCCCTCAAACAACCTAAGTTCATCTCCAACGTCATTGTAAGTAATGTTTTCCATTTGTTTCACCATGTGATGGACGTACGACCTCTATTTCCATTCCTTTTATGGGGATTCAAATTCATATTTTGATTCTTTTTCTTTTTTAATTTATCTGGCGAATCATCCGGACCAAGCATTAGTATGACTGGTGAGAAAGTCATACCGGTTCGCCCAAAAAGAGATAACTGTGAGAGTTACAGAAAATTCAAGCATTAGTTTGGAAGGAGTATAAATACATATATAAGGTGCAAAAGCTTATATTTGATATGTATGTGTATGTGTATTCTTTCTAAATTGAGCATTAATAAAATGTGGGAATCAGACAACCTTCACTGCAGTTCTTTCTGCTTGTAGACATGCTGGTTTGATTGATGATGGCCGTCAAATTTTTGCTTCCATGATGGTAGATCATGGCATAAGTCCTGAGGTAGATCATTATTCTTGCATTATCAATCTTCTTGGCCGAGCTGGGAACCTTTCAAGCAGATTGCAAGATCTGTTGGACAATACTTAGATCTTGTCTATTTCATGGTAATGCAAGGCTAGGAAGGATTGCAGAGGGATTTCTTCTAGAATTTGAAAAAGAAAATCCTGGTGTTTATGTACTGTCAACAAATATTAATGTAGCAGGAATTTGCAAAGGAGGCTAAGTTTAGAAGGAGTACAAATACAAATAGGTAAGGCTCAGTTTGGGAAGAGTACAAATACAAACATGTACAATGCAAAACCTTGTATTTTGTATTATTTTATATGTATTCATAGGCTCAGTTTGGAAGGAGTATAAATGCAAATATGTAGAATGCAAAGCCTTATATTTTGTATTATTTTGTATGTATTTGCACTGTACATGTTTGCATTTGTACTCCTTACAAACTGAGTCTAAAATTTGAAAAGAGTACAAATACAAATTTGTAGAATACAAAATTTTATATTTTATATTATTTTATATGTATTTGCACTGTACATATTTATATTTATACTTCTTACAAACTAAGCATAAAGTACAAAACCTTATATTTGGTATGTATTTATAATTTTATACAATATAACTACATATTTATATTTATACTCCTTCCAAATTGAGCAGGAGCAACAAATATACGGGTATTGATGAGGAGCAATAGAGTGATATATAAAGCAACCAGGATGCAGTTGGATTGAATAACAGGACTTCCAAGACTAACAGTTCTGAGCTGGTAGGAATGTGGGTTTTTTGTTGTAAATAGATTCAAGTAACAGATCACACTCATTGTTATCACTACAAGGTGACCAGAACGCCAATTTTACTTATAAGTGCATCGTCAAATGTTGGAATTAGAGGTCTAAATCGGGTTGTGCCGCCTGGTCCAGCACGAATTTGGACCGGCCTGGCATGGCCCGACATAACAGTTTGTGGGCCATGCCAGGTCCGGCATGACCATGTGGGCCGTGTTGGGCCTAGGATTTTAGGTCTATGGGCCGGCATGGCATGACATGGCATGATCGAGCGGGTCGTGCCGCCCGTGGCCCGTGGGTCGGCATGGCCCATATATATATTTTTATATATAGTTATATAATATTATATAAGTTATAATTATATAATAATATATAGTATATAATATATTAATAAAATAAATATTTTTTAATGTTATTATATTAATTTATTTAATTGTTATAAGCAATTTTATACACAAAATTCATGTAAAATTAAAAATTTGTTAATTTTTTTAAATAAATAGTTTTGGCCCAATGCATGACCCAACCTAGCCCAAGGTTCGATCCATGGGCCAGCCCGGCCTGCAGCACGGCATGGCACAACACGAGCCCGAGCCGTGGGCTATGCTGGGCCGACCCACGAATTTTTCACCGGAGAGAGCAGCACGGCCCATGGACCATGCCGTGTCGGCCTGGCACGACCCACTTTACACCTCTGGTTGGAATCCTCCTATTTCATACTTCGATGACCAGGAATCACCATATTCCAAGTCCCTTTGACTAAGGCTGCGTTTTGGGACTTCTAAAAAGTGCTTCTACAGCTTATTATGTTCAAGCCAAAATCAGCCAAAAAATGCGCTTGTAAAAAAGCCGCGGGTAAAAAAAAGCAGCATTAGCCCATTCAAAGAAGTCAAAAATAAACTTGGCTCAGTTTGGAATTGGGTCCAAAAAAGCAGTGGAAGCTCATTCACAGATGTTTAAGAAGTCTCAATTTAGGAATTGGGGCCAAAAAAAGTAGTTGAAGCCCTTCAAAGAAATTACAAAAAAAAAACTTGGTTGCACACTTCGAAGAGTGCAAACACAAATATGTTCAGTACAAGCACTCTTCCCAAACAGAGTCTTAGGGATTCTGCATTACTGCAAACTGAGTTTTTTGTTTAAAAAGCTTATAAGCGTCTCACCAAACGCTCTGGTTTCTATTGAACACTCTGAGGACATTTTAGACGCAAAAGCAAAATCATCTGAAGTGTCACCCCCATAACAAAGGTTTTTTTTTATTTTATTTTTGGTAAAAAACAAAGTAATTTTAGGATACGAAGAAATGAACTCATTTTAGGATAAGTGGATAACACAATTTTGAGTGCAGTTGTGCATTTTAGGCTCCCTGAAGTTATTTGGATAATTTATCCCTCCTTTATTTCTTTTTTCTAATTTTTTTTTGCTACAAGAGGCAGAAGTCAAATCTTGCGCTCTTTATATTTTCACTTCTCTGGCAACATCTATGAATGGAACCTAAACTTAATTTTGAACTAAATTCAATGAATTGTTCATTTCCACCTAAATAATATATAGAAAAAGGGGAAAAGTGAAAAATGAACTTTTTCAGATGGTTGAACATATTAATACCAAGGTTCAAAGTATCGGAAATGTTAAGTGTATCGGGAAATCAATTTTAAGAGACAAATCGAGATACGCCTTGGATATGCATGCATACCGGAGAAAAACTAAAATACGTATAAATACACTTGGAAACACTATAAATATTTTAATAAATCATAAAAATACATCAACAACACTAAATATAAGACCTCAATGAGTTGTATATACATTAAATTAATATATTTTAATAGTTTTATGAAGAAATATATTGTAGTTAATTATAATTTCATTAAAAATCATATGCTTAACTATATTTATAAATTATAATTCTTAAGTTTTAATGTTTTATGGGATGGGAAAAACCCAACTCTCCTATCCAACCCCAAAATATGCATTAGTACAACTTCTAAGTGAAAATATAATTGATAATAATTTATTATTTAAATAATAATTATTTATTTTCCAAAAAATATAAAAATAAATAAACATTATATAATATATTCAAAAATAGTTATTAAACAAGAAATTTCAATTTCTTTGTGGATATGATAGATCATCCATAGAGTTATAATATATTCAATCATTGTGATCAAATGATATAATATAATTAATTAATTATTCTATAAATATAAAAATAAAAAAATAATTATTAAAGAAGAAATTTCAATTGGTGTTTAAATATGATAGATCATCCATGGAATTATAATATATTCAATTGTTGTGATCAAATGATAAAATATAATTAATTATTCTTTATTTTTTAATTCTAAAAATATAAAAAATAAAAAAATTAAAGAAAAATTTTCAATTGCTCTATAGATATGATAGATAAATCCACAGATAAAAAACATATTTAGTCTTTATAGGCAAAGAAAAAAATTACATTTTCAAATTTTTTGTTAATTTATACTTTCCTCAAATATTTTCATGAAATTTCGATAAATCTACCAATAGCACAAAAAAATTATAATTTGGAATGTAAGAAATGTAGATTAACATAAATTTATACATTCAAAAAAATAAATAAATTATAAGATATTATAAAAAATTGCAAAAATTTACCTATTTTTACCATATTTTTTCAAAATTTGAAAATTCTTTAAAAAATATTAATGATTCACACTTGTTTCTTATAATTTTTTTTCAAATTTAGCACTCTATGAATGAAGTTTAGAGTTTTAGAATCATTTGGGGGGGGTGAAAGAAAGCTTATTTCAAGGAAAAGAAGCTTAATTTTCCCTTTATATTTTTTTTCAGTTTTTAGCCATATCTTTTTTGTCGATATGCTACCGATATGCCCCGATACACCTCTGATACACCCTTGATACGCCTGAAAAAAAAACAATAAGCACGATTTCTATACATTTCCTGTATCTATTTTTAAAACATAAGATACAATATGCCCATATGGTATCTAAATTTTAATACAGTCGAGTTCGAGTCCATTGAGAAATGTCATTCACATATCGAAAATAGCCAACTGCAACAATGACAGGAATATAACTTTTTGCACCAAATCCCCTTCTAATGGAGTAGCCCCTCCCCGTCATCTTCGATCAGGGAATGGAAGCCGCTAACAAATCAGCTTGTCTTGATGGTTGATAGATGACGCTTAACAGAGCACTAACACCAGGAACAGTTGATGGGTTTTCTATTATTTTTTAATTAACAGGAGGAGATCTGTAATATGCTGGTACGGTCACAGGGAAAAACATCTGCCTCACTCCTTCTGCCTTTATAATGGGGAAAATGATACCTGATGCACCCTGCAAAGGAGCAAAATTGATAATGGTAAGGATCAAACAATCTCAATTTGGTCCACCAAAGATCATGTTCATGAATAAAGGGAAAGAGACAAAAGAAAAGAATAAGAAGCAGAGAACCATTTGTATTGATTATTATTTAAATTGAAGTCTAGCAGTTGCAATGTCTGTCCATGAAATAAACCAAATAATAGTTTTTTCTTAACAACCAAGTGATAGTTTATGAGGAATGAGTACATGAAGATCTGTCTACATTTTACATTCAAAGATGACATCATGACAATATCGAAAATAAATGGTATATAAGATAAATCCCAAAGTACTGGTGCAGGATTATCTAGCTATTGTCCAAACAACATTCAACCATGACTTGCCTATTGGAAATTTGAAAAGCCAATAATGACAAGTGCCAAATTCCAAGCATAAGAAATCAGTGGAAAGTTGTAACTCATGAGGCTACTATTCCGCAAAATGATCTAAAGAAAGTCCGAAATATTACAAAAAGAAAAAGGAATACTAACCGAAAGCAATCTAGCTCCAATCCAGAGACGTTTTGGTGAAGGAAATGGAAATAATAAACGACCAATACCATATATAGCCACAGCAAAAAAATGGAGAACTAAGGTCAATGGACTAGGATTTAAACCAGAAAGGAGAGACACAGGTCCTGATGAGAAAACACCTCCAAGCCTTAGATAATCAAAACATGCTTGGCGCATTTCATTTCTTGCTTGATCAGGTGAAGCACAAAACACCTTGTATAGAGCACCTGCCAATGTATTTATGGTAGCTGCTACTGGCTGAAAATGGAATTATGAAACACAAGTTATATATCATATTGCAAACTAAATACCCATGTATTTACCAAAACAAAAACTAAATACCTCTGAAATGAAAGAATTCTATTCATGTTACACAAGCAGAATGAAATACATTGATAAAAAAAAAAAGCATAATGAAATACAACCATCCACTAGGACCTCCCACATGGCAACTTGTTTTGGGTCCCAAAAGGATAAAACAAGTTCTGTACTTCTATATTTGCTTTATTAATGGGGTAAATTTCAGGCCAAAAAACTGTCAGATGTCTAGAATAAAACCTGATTCATGGGCATTTAGAAGTTTAGGCCAATCTAGAGGTTCCCCTCCGATGGACAGTCTGGATTGGCCACAGAATTCTTTCTTATAGCAGAAATAGATGGATTGTCTAGAATTTTAGATTAAATATGGAGGATGAAGAAGGGAGACGTAATAAAGGAATGGAATAATAATGAGGTGCAGAGATAAGGGGGCACAGAATGTTATGGGTATAACTAAAGGAGCGTATGGTTGAAAAATGGCTATATGCATCTTATTTTAAACTGGGGAATGTAGAATACGTGGTCTTAGGGGTCAACTATGGGTTTTTGCCCTTTTGTTGTGATGTAAGAGACGATAATCACTGTTGTTCCTTCTGAGATGTTGGATCATCACTTTAGGGGGTTGGAAGGCAAGATATTTGAGGAATGGTTCTTAAGGAGTTCTTATTTGGATGGAGTACAGTTGTTCTAGTATCTAGTTCTTTCCTCAACAATTACTTATCACGGTATCACCATCTCTTGCATTCTCATTTTGTTTCACTGAAATTTTTCTTAAATGAGGAAAAAAGACTTCCCAATTGACCCCATCATGGAACCTCTAATTTCTGTGGGCACGTAGGGAACTTTTATGTTTGTGGTTGACATTGATTGTATCCATGTGCTAGAAATTTATACTAAATAGTTCCAAAAAATATCAACCTAACATTTACCATGTTTAACATGATAAGCATTTTTCACCTTAATGATTTAGATCATGACAACTCTATCATCATTTAACCCAAGATCTTTTGCTTCAATTAGAAATACCATTTTTGAAAATGTGTACCAATGCCAGATGCTTATAAATACAGGTTACCTTGCGCAAAGTGTAGAATGACTCTAGATATCTGCATAATGCAGGTGCATCATTCAGATCACACAGAGGCCTAAGGAGATTCCGCAGGACAACAATATCAGACATTGCCACAGTCATCCCTCCACCAGTTAAAGGATGGCGCATATTAAATGCATCTCCCATCAATAGGGCCCCGGGAGTAGGACAAGGAGCAGCTGGCATGCTTCTGTTGGCCATGGTTCTTATGTTGCCTTTGTCAACTGCAGCTATAAAGGAATTATAAAGCTCAGGGGGGATCTGAAACAGACATGTTGCTAAGTTAGCCAAGGTGCTAGAAAAGCAGAAGGCAGTGGCAACAGAAACACTTCATGAAAAATATAGGAGAAACAAAACTATATTTTTTTACTGCTTAAAACTTCTGTGCATGCATGATTGGGTTAAACATGTATTTGTGAGCATGTAACACAGCTTAGATACCTGGGGAGCCACCACAGTCTTCAAATAGTTTGCCATTTCACCACTAGGAATAGAAGGAACTTTTTGCCCGGGTACATCAATCAAACAACGAATCTCTGTACTGCTGATGGGATAAAACAAGATAGGTGAAGGATCTGCTAAGATAACATGTCCATGATTTGGAAATGGAAGTTGGCAGTTCTCTAGGAGCAAACCAACAAAACAAGATGGGATATCAACCTGCAAAGAAGATAAAATAATAAACTTATCTTCGTGTGCAAACAATATGGGAAACACATGTATGCTGATAAAAAAAATATGGGGAACATATATAATGTTTAAGTGATATGCCAACTCAGAAAGAATTTACAACTTAATTGGTTAACCATTACTTACTGTTTTACATAACAAAAGTTATCCAATGATTTGATTAGAAAGGAAATTGTTAATGGATAGAAAGCAAGACTGAAATAAAACATTTACCTTTGGGTTGCAGAGATTGCGGCGCAAATTGGAAAAACAACCATCGCATACAATTGTAAGAGGTGCATATGCATTTACATCTTCACCAATCTTAGTCTTGTATACTACCCCCTTAATGGCACCCTTTTCTTCAAGCAAGGATGTAACAGTTCCCTGCTCCAATCGCACACTAAAGACAAATTTTGAAAAAAAAAAAAATAGTAAACAAGATAAAGCTTGTGCACATATTGTTAAGATTGAATTACCCATGCTTCCAAGATCCAAAAGCTTGTGAAACTGCAATCATGTATTACATGCTTTTTTTTTTTTACGAGTATGTCTTAGATACATTGTTAAGATTAGAGAGGCAGCAAAAATCACTTTCTTCTTTCTTTAATTACTACAGATCAAAAGTATATCATGTATCCAAAGTCTTTACCAATTGAAAATGCAGATTGTTACTACTTGTAGTAATATATGAATGGAAAGCAATGCAACATTTTGTTTATGCCTAAAATCTTGTGAGTTTTAGATCAGCATACCCGGATTTAGTTTATAATACAAAGAATTAAATCCTCAACTTTTATCTCAGAGAAGGTGCTTATGTTTTGGTTTACTCAGACATCCAAATCTCAACATTTTGTGAAACTTTGGATCATGCTACCTATACATATTGTTAAAATTACATACGCAGTATAGAGCACTTTCTTCACTTAGTAGGAACAAACTTAATTGCCAGATGTCTATGATGGGGAAAGAGGTTTACTTGGGAAGAGATGCAGCTTTCTTCCGCAGCCGCTGTATGAAACGCCCATGATGAAAGCTCCTTCCAGATACATCTGCATGGAATTTTTCCAAGGGATATGACAGTCTAGTGCTCTTCCCATCCTTGAAAAGAGCATACCCAAATACACGTTGAGAATCAATCTCCTCCACACAGTCTGCAGTCCACATGCATGTACAGAATTCAGAACCAGTGTCCAGCTAAAAAGGATGATAAGGACAAAGGGGTAAACAATTTGATGCCAACTAATTAATGACCAAAAACAATCTATTGTGAAAATGTATGGTTTTGCAGCAAAACTAGATCCATCTATCAACAGTAAGAAAATGATGCCTTTCATGCCCACCCTCAAGGCCCAACTCAATCAACTTCAGATAGCCCCCTGGCTGTAATAGTTCGCCAACTATCCTGTCAGGTTCCTTCAAGTCCCTCTCAATCAAATGCACTCGGCGCCCATCCTGCAATCAGTAAAAAATAAGGCTGCAGTTGAAGTCAACCAAGCACATGAAGAAGTTTATCAAATATACCTGAGTGCTAAGTTAAATAAGTTTTTATATAGACTCATGGTTAGAGCATACAAATAATTGTTTCTAGAAAACATGGCTAGAACTCCTCAGGACCTCAGCTAATCAACCCTTTGGCTATTCCTTGCCATGAACCCTAAGCAAATAGAAAACATAGGTTTTCAGCTCCCAGGCAATTGTCTGATTTCAAAAGAAAATGGTCTTTGATACCATGGTGGGGTTTCCATTTCCGTTACCCAACCTCTCCCCGGTGGGTGCCTCCAGATTCCATTTCAAATTTTCAACTCTGCCACAAATATTGAGAGGGTGGTTCTGACAACAAAAAACCATTCCTTAGCGTGGGTGGCTCTGTCTTTTTCTAACAGGAAAAAAAAAAATCGTAACAAATTGCTCCATTTTTGACAACAAAAACTTATTTCTTAACGCTTAATTCATGAAATTTTTAGCGGCACCTCCAAGCGTCGTAAGAGCCAAGTATTAAAAAAAATGTTCACATCTCCTGTAGAACAGCATTCTAGCGTATTCTAAAGCTTGTTAGTTTTTCAAAGTTTGACATAAGAACGTTCCTTATATCGCTCACTAGAAGACTTGAGGGGGAAAATTCGCCTTGCCGCTAAATGGAATCAAAACTTACCAGCAAGCTGCTCTATTAGCATGCAATAAGATGAGCCTAACCCTTGTGTTTGGTGATACAGGAATCTAAAGTAAAACAGAAAGAGAGGAAAAAACATAAACAAACACAAACGAGCAAATAAATAAAGCGAAACAGCTTCAATTACTTTGTGCTCATACCAGTACAACGATCAATAGAAACTGATAAATCCTGTCAACAACCTCCATAGTTGCAAACAGAACCTTGTTAATCGTTCAGTGCATGTTCCCTAAACCAAGTGAACTAAAAAGAGGACCCTAAAAAAATTAAAGGACACATAGAATCACCATCTGAGACTTGTTGCAACTATATGGATTCGGCTACATGAACCCCGTTTCGCCACTCCGTTCTATTGAGTGCCAGGCCCAGAGGAGACATAGCATATTACCAGAAATCTTAATTCCAGTAATTTCATTTACAAAAACGCATGAAATTAACAGAAATCCGAAGGAGAGTTCAAAGTTGATGAAAAGAAAAGAAAGGAACAAGAATTTTCAATTTCACCTTGCCAAGCGTATAAGCGAGAGCAGAACCAGCAACACCAGCTCCGACAATTATGACATCAGTATTTTCTTTGTTATCCGAACTGCATTCTCCATTAACGGGAGTCCTTATGCATTCGTTTCGGATCTCGGCGGAAGCTCTTATCTTCTCTTCATCCTCCTTTTCTGCCTGCCAACGGTACAACAGAATATAACCTAAAAAGGAAGCAAGAACGCCTGCGAAGATATACTCGACGATCATCTTGTGAAGCCTGTGATCTCTCTCTCTCTCTCCCAGTCTCCTTGGCTCCTTCTCGATTCTCAGTCCCTCTCTGATTCTGTTTTTTTTTTGTTTTTGTTTCTGTGACGGTTTTTCAATTTTAATATAATATTCAAGGCCTACTGCAAACGCTAACGCGGATTTCGTCTTCATACAATCAGTGCTCACACCGTCCTCAAGCCTTGTTTTTTAAAGGCGTACTCAAGCCTTTACAGCCGCTTATTGGGGACATCTCCGTATTTATATGAATTACTAGCGGGGACCCGTGGGGAAAGATTTAATAATTTTATTTATTATTAATTAATATTAATTTAATAATCAAAATTTGTTATTAATTAAATAAAATTATTCAAAGTTATTATTAATATCTAAAATTTTAATGATTGTATTTTTATTTAATGTTGATTTACAAAAAATAATAATTATTAATTTAATATGAATAAATATTTCTTAATAAGTTTAGTTTTATTAATAATTTGTAGTAATTTTAATAGTTGTTATTATTTTTAAATGAAATTTTGGTTAATTTTAAATAAATAAAAATAATTATAAAAACTATCATTTCTATTAATTTCACTAATAAATAACAATTATATAGGAATGACAATGGGGTGAGTTTTGGGCGGGGCACCTCATCCCTATCCCTGCCCCATAGTGAAGACACTCTATGTCTCTACCCCATCCTTGCCCCGTCCCTAGTGTTAGGCGGGTTCAGGTCAAGGCACCCCACTCCTCATCATGGATGAGGAATCCTTGACTTTCCCCGCCTTGTCTCCAGTGTTAGGCGGGTTAAGGTCAAGGCACCCCACTCCTCATCAAGGATGAGGAATGCTTGAATTTTCCCGCCTCATCCTTAGTATTGGGCGGGTTCAAGTAGAGGTGTAAATCGGGTCGTGTAGGGCTGGCACGACACAACTTGCATGCGGCCGACCTAAAGTGTGAGCTGTGCTATTCTGGCCCATGGGGCATCCTAGTCCGTGCCTCCCTCCCCTAGGATAATTTGGGGGTCCGTTCTATGCCTTGGGTAGAGTTGGTCCAAGCTTGCACATTTTCTAATGATAAAGAGACCCGTGTTAATTATAAAACTATGATTTTTTACAAATTAAATTTTTTATTTAATTTTAGTCTAGTATAAAAAAATATATAACATTTATATATATATATATATATATATATATATATATATATATATATATATATTTAATATAAAATTTGTTAGGGGTTGTTTAGCTTATGCCCTATCTGCTAAAGCCATCATTGAACTCCAAAAGTTTGATACCAAATTAGACTTTGAATCTTATTGTCCCTAATAGTGTGGGTATGGTGCATATCTCAGCTAGACCTAATTCAAAAGAAAATAGTTGCTTGAGCCTATAAATTTATAGATCTAATCGGGTAAGTTTAAGTTGTAAATGATTTGTTACTTTTTATTATTAATTATTAAAATATTATAATTATTAAATTATTATATTTATTTAAAATACAATAATTTTTGGAAATTATCATATTTTTAGAAATATTGCTAATTTCTTGGCTAAAACTAATTAAATGTAATTTTTGACTATTTATACCTTAAGTTATAATAACTATTAATTACAGTTTAAAAATAATTATTGTTAATTATATTACTATTAATAATTAAAATGCATTATTTCTTTCATTATTATTCAGTATTTTTTGTAATAAAATATAATTAATTTAACTTTTCAAATTATTTTTTGTATTTTAATTAAGCTTTAGGTTTTTCAGAATTTTTGGATTTTTAATTAATTTTTTGTGGTTTTTCATTATTATTTAATAATTTTTGCATATGAATATTTTCAATGATTTTCAGTATTTTCAACATTTATTTTTGCATATTAGTCACTACAAATTTAATTTGCATTTGCTTTCAGTAAAAATAAATTAAATAACTAAATAAATACCATAGTTAATAAGAATACAGCTAATTTTCAATAATTTATGGCTTGGGTATTTTTTAATAATAAAATACTACTAATTATACTTTTAATTATTTTTAGTAAATACCCTTATTAATATAAAATATTGTTAGTTTTCAATATTTTTTTAATTATTTTTGTATTTTAATTATGTTTAGGTTTTTTAGAATTTTTAGAATTTTTAATTAATTGTTGGTATTTTTTCATTATTATTCAATAATTTTTGCATATGAGTTATTTTTGCAGTAAAATACTGTTAATAAAACAAGTTCTTCATTTTAAATTTTCATTAATTTTTATCATTTTTAATGAGTTCATTATGCACAATAAAGCTCTCTCTCTCTCTTAAATGTAATAATAGTATGCATTAAAATAAGAGGCCTTTGAAAACCCAAAATTCTCTCACTTAAATGTCTTTTTAAAATGTAATAATAGCATGCATTAAATTAAGAGGCCTTTGAAAAACCCAAATGTCTCTCTCTAAAAGTGTGCAATTTTATTAATTTAATCAAGATAAACAATGATTATTGTTTTATATTTTTAAAACAAAATAAAATAAAAAAAATGCAAAAAATGCAAAAAATAGATAAATAGTTTCTCTCAAATGAGAGACATGTTAATATGGACTATCCAATTTTAATATAGATTTATAAAAAAATGGGGCAAATTTCTTAAGCTATCCCTAAAGTTTAGGTAGTTGACTAACTATATCCCTATTTTTCAGTATTGTTTTAAAGTACCCCAAATGTTTATGAAAATTGACTAGCTCTACCCTTATGATTATCATCCCTTAATACTTTGTCCAATTCCGTACAAATGTGATATCACGTGGTGTATATTTTTTTAAACTCAAATTTACCCTTCTTTCACTCACTCTCTCTTTCTCCTTCTTCCCCTTCGTCTCTTCCTTGCAACAGCGGACCCCTCCACCTCCGACCTCTCTCTCTATCTCCTTCTTCCCCTTCGTTCTCTCTCCCCTATTTCACCATCTCCACCTCTGGCATGTAAAAACAAGAGCCGATTGCTTCTTGCTATTTGTAGATATGGCCAATGACAGCCTTAATATGCAGCAGGATACGTGCTCTTGGGTCCTACAACGATAGCATCATACAGAACTACAAAATAAAAGCAGAACCCAATAGCAAATGTGCTAGGAAGATGATGGATTGGATTCCTTGTGTCAGCGTTTCTCTAAGTATCTTGTAGGGAGGAGACAGTGATAGGAGTCAAAATACAAACAGTTAGTCATTGGAAATGGTGTGAAGGTTCTTGAACAGCAGTTTTGGTTGATGGAATGTAGTGAACTAATTGTTGTGTCATAGTTGTTCTTTATTCAATCATCCAAATGGAGAAGCTTGTAGTGGAACTAGCTAATAAATAGGCGGTGATACTAAAGCTATGGGGTGATTTGAGGGTGTGTGGAGAATGGGGTGTAGTCATGGAGGGGCAGATCCTTAGCATCCGTTGGAATCAAAGAGCTTGAAATGACCGCCATTAAACAAGAGTTCTCAGCAAAGAATTTGGTAGCTACCAAATTTGAAACAGAGAAAATGTAGGGTTTTCAGAGGTGGGGATGCTCTTTCATCGTGAATGCTAAAATCCGCGAAAAAATCGCATTTAGGATCTTTTTATTTTAATTGCTTCTTTCTTTGAGAGTGGGGATAGAGACGCTCTTTGCTCTCTGGTCTGTACCTCTCAACATAAAGGAAGCTATAGGCTTATCCCATTTACGAATGTTGATCCCTTCGATTCGGTCAAATATCCCCTCTGCTTCATGGCCTTTAGTGAAAAACTGTTGGGCCCAGCCCATTATGGGATATTGACCCATATTATAGCCCACTCTCCTTCAGCCAATTGTTTTTTTTTCAAAAAAAAATAAAAACAAAAACAAAAATAAAAACTAGGATTAGATTTTCTTTTGTGCGCGACGTGTTGAAGAGAGAGAGGAAAAGAGAGAAATCGAAATACTGTGCAGATTTCTCAGTGCGCAGAGTTAATCAAACGGCCGGAACTTTTCGATCCACCGTCCGATCGAGCAGAAATTTGGACAGTAAGTGGATAACTCATTTTTCTTCATTCTGAACGGTCGGATCTTTGATCGGATCTCTGAATCACCGATTATTTGAGGTCGAACAGAAGCTCTCTCGTTTCACCAATATCATCTTCAAAGCTATCTACAATCAGAGTGTTAACTTAAGTGTCGGAGAAACCCCGCTGAGAAAATACCCCCGGGTCCTCTGATTCAGTTCTCGCAGGTCCCTCAGCTCCCGCCGCCTACAAAGAGGAGGAAAAGATGGAATTGTCGCAGGTCCCTCAGCTCCCACCGCCTACAAAGAGGAGGAAAAAATGGAGTTCTCGCAGGTCCCTCAGCTCCCACTGCGAACAAAAGAAAGAAGACCACCTCATGCTAAGGGCAGTCAGGTTGCGCTGCACTAGGGAGTTCACCATTCTCTAAGTCACAGGCCGCCTAGTAGGGAGTTTGCCACCAGGTAGCACTCCACCAGGTAGTTTGCCACCAGGCAGTTCGCCACCAGGGAGCTCGCCACTAGGGAGCTCGCCACCAGGCAGTTTGCCACCAGATAGTTCGCCACCAGGGAGCTCGCCACTAGGCAGTTTGCCACCAGACAGTTCGCCACCAGGCAGTTCACCCCCAGGCAGTTCTCCACCAGGCAGTTCGCCACCAGGTAGTTCGCCACCAAGTAGTTCATCACTAAGGCACGTCACCACCGGGTCAAATAACGATGTACATAGCCAAAAAATTTTTACATCACAAAACATTGGTACGTGGCCAGAAACAGTTACATCAATAACAAGACTCCAATCCTCATCTCCACCCGAACAAACACTACAAAGAAAAATGGTTTAAGCCGGTAGTTTTAGAGACCACCGCTCTGGAGAGTGTTAAAGTGGCGTTTTATTAGTAACCGCTGCCAAGGAAATTAATATAGGGCCTATTTGATGTATGTTTTCGTGCGGTCTTTCAACTATTTACAAATTGAGAAGACCGATTTTCAGTTCATTCTCGTTTGGTTTGCGAAAGATCTAGCCGCTAAAAGACATTGCGTCGAAAAGACACGAAAAACCCATTTCAGGCTGATTTTGGGAAGCTTCAAATGTAGCTTTTCGCGTATTCCGTGTTTTATTCTCATGCAAAAAGACACTGAAAAATGCATTGAAAGACGTGCATGTGCCAAACATGTTTCGGGCTGTTCAAATCTTCCCAAAAAAATGCACTAAACGGGCCCATGGTAACTCTGCGACAGTCTTTATAACTTGTACGACAATTTTTTCATTAAACTGGACTTGAACTGGTCTAGATAACTCACTTGTCAACTTGCATATGAGATGTTAAAAGCCAAATACTCTCAAGACGTACTCCTACGTTCTCTTACCTCCCACGATCAACAAAATTTTGTTGCAGGGAAATCGAAGAATAGTTTTGATGAAGAAGGAAATGATCGATCTCTTTCTCTCTTAAAATCTTCTTCTCAATAGTTGCAGCGGTGAAGGGCATCATCATCATCTTCTCTCATTTTAGGGCATAAATTAGTGAAGGAAGACAGACACAGGTACCTGTGGTTTCAAACTGTTGGGCCCAACCCATTATGGGATATTGACCCATATTATATCCCACTTTCCTTCAGCCAACTGTTTTTTTTTCAAAAAAAAAAAAAAGAAAAGAAAAACAAAAACTAGGGTTAGATTTTCTTTTTGCGCGCGGCGTGTTAAAGAGAGAGAGGAAAAGAGAGAAATCGAAATACTGTGCAGATTTCTCAGTGCGTAGAGTTCATCAAACGGCCAGAACTTTCCGATCCACCGTCCGATCGAGCAGAAATTTGGATAGTAAGTGGATAACTCATTTTTCTTCATTCTAAACGGTCGGATCTTTGATCGGAGCTCTGAATCGCCAGTTATTTGAGGTCAAACAGAAGTAACTCGTAGTTGTTCGGGAAAAGAAAACATTTCACGGCAGTCTTCATCAATTATTCTGATCAAGGATCATTTGTGGTTCGATTTGGCTGAAATTTGGTGGGATTGTTCGAAACTCACAGACCTACGATCGGAACGGTGGAGATCTGATTTGGAGTAGTAAAGGGCTCCATGTTGTGGCCTGAACAGTAGCCACGTTTGTGAGTTTTTCTGACTGTTATTTTTCACCACTTTTGGTATTCTCGTTGTATGTTTGAGAATCTGTATTTGCTCTAAGTTTGTGAGCATATTGTGGTGTTTGAGTTGCTATAATTGTTACATCAAGTTATTAGTGGAGATTTTTTGTTGGGTCTCTTTGGCCCCGTGGTTTTTACCCTTCACATTGGAGGGGTTTTCCACGTTAAATATCGTGTGTGTCTCTCTTTGTTTGGCTTATGATTGTTTTTGTTGATATCTTGTTTGGAATTGTAATAGCTGAATATCTACAAGTTTTTATTTTTGGAAGAGAAATAGTTTGTGGATAAACTTAGTTTCTTCCCAACAAAGTGCTATCAGAGCCAAGTTATTTGTTTGTGGATTTATTTGATTGCATGATGGAGCCTAATTATGGTAGAATGATTAATTTGAATGGCACCAACTACCACAAGTGGAGAGGAAAAATGAAGGATCTACTATTTGTGAAAAAGTTACATTTACCAGTTTTTTCTACTCAAAAACCTGAAAATAAATCTGATGAAGAATGAGCTTTTGAGCATGAGATGGTTTGTGGCTTTATTCGACAATGGGTAGATGATAATGTTTTGAATCATATTGCTAATGATTCGCATGCCAGAACCTTGTGGGATAAGCTTGAGACTTTGTATGCCTCTAAATCTGGGAACAATAAATTATTTCTGTTGAAACAGGCTATGAATTTGAGGTACAAGGAAGGTACTCCTATTTCTGATCACATAAGTGAATTTCAGGGGTGCTTTGATCAATTGTCCGACATGGGTATAAAATTTGAAGGTGAAAAGTTGGGACTTTGGCTGTTTAATACTCTACCTGACTCTTGGAAAAATTTGCGCGTGACTTTGTCCAGTTCTGCTCCTGGTGGTGTAGTGACCTTGGAATATGTAAAAGTTGTTGTTTTGAATGAAGAAGTCAGACGACGAACTCAACAAGCATCATCTTCTCAATCAGAGGTTTTGATTACTGAAAACAGGGGGAAAACAATGATAGAGACCAAGGACAAAAACCTTGAATGCAACTATTGTGGTAAAAAGAGACATATCAAAAGATTTTGTTTTCAGCTGAAGAAAGACAATAAAGGTAACAAAGGTAAGCAACAAAATAAAGATAATGACAATAATGATCGTGTTGCCACCACCACTATAGGTGATCTTGTGATTGTCTGTGATGAGAATTTGATTAATATTGCTTGTGATGAGACAAGTTGGGTTGTTGACAGTGGTGCCTGTTTTCATGTTACATTGAGAAATGATTTTTTCACATCTTATACTCCAGGTGATTATGGGGTTTTAAAGATGGGTAATAATGGTTTGTCAAAGGTGATTGGCATTGGCACTATTTGTCTAAAAACAAATAATGGGACTCAATTGATTTTGAAAAATGTCAGACATGCATCAGACATTCATTTGCATCTGATTTCTACCAGTGTTCTTGATGATGATGGTTATGTTAGTACCTTTGGTAATGAACAATGGAAACTCTCGAAAGGTTCTTTGGTTGTGGCACGTGGAAAGAAGTGTTCTGGTCTGTACTGGACCAAGACTTTAGTTTCTATTGATGGTGTGAATGCAGTTGAGTGTGATAACTCATCAGTGTTATGGCACAAAAGACTAAGCCACATCAGTGAGAAGGGATTTGATTGTTTGGCGAGGAAGAATCTATTTTCAGGTTTGAAAGGTGCAAGTTTAGAAAAGTGTGTTCATTGTTTGGCTGGGAAACAAAATAGAGTCTCTTTCAAGAGCCATCCTCCCTCTAGGAAATCAGAGTTGCTTGAGTTTGTGCATTTAGATCTCTATGGTCCGATGAAGACAAAAACATTTGGTGGTGCATTTTATTTTGTTACTTTTATTGATGAATATTCAAGGAAACTTTGGGTTTATGTCTTGAAGAGTAAATACCAGGTAATTGGTGTCTTTAAGCAGTTTCAGGCTTCTGTTGAGAGGGAAACAGGGAAGAAACTGAAATGTATTCACACTGATAATAGTGGTGAATATTGTGGACCATTTGATGAGTACCGTAGGCAGCAGGGCATTATATACTACTGCACATGTTATGGCCTGGTAGAGAGGATGAACATGACGTTGATGGAGAGAGTTAGATGTTTGCTTTCAAAAGCAAAGTTGTTTGGATCTTTTTGGGGTGAGGCTTTATATACTGCTGCACATGTTATTAATTTATCTCCTGTTGTTGCTTTGCAAGCTGATGTTCTTGACAGGGTGTGGTACGGAAAAGATGTATCCTATGACCACTTACGTGTCTTTGGTTGTAAAGCATTTGTGCATGTGCCAAAAGATGAAAGGTCCAAGTTAGATGTCAAGACAAGACAATGTATCTTCATTGGCTATGGTCACGATGAATTTGGCTATAGATTGTACGATCCAGTTGAAAAGAAGCTTGTAAGAAGTCGTGATGTTATTTTTATGGAGGATCAGACCATTGAGGATATTGATAAGGTGGAGAAATCAGAGTCTTCAAGTACTGATGGATTGGTTGATCTTAATCCAGTTCCTGAGACACATACGCCCAGTGTAGCTGAGTTTGGTAATCATGATGATGGCCAGAATCATATTCATGATGATTTGGTTGAAGATAATGATGATGATGTTGATGATGATATTGATGCTTCTACCAGTGGTGCTATTGGTGAACATGTTGCCCCACTTAGAAGGTCTTCTAGACAACATATTCCCTCTACTCGCTATTCGTCTAATGAATATGTGCTTCTCACTGATGGGGGAGAACCTGATTGCTACAAATAGGCTATGGAGTCTAAGCACAAGAAAGAATGGGTTGCCGCTATGAATGATGAGATGAAATCTTTGGTTGACAACCATACTTTTGAGCTGGTCAAGTTGCCTAAGGACAGGAAAGCTTTGCAAAATCGGTGGGTTTACAGGTTAAAGACTGAGGAGAATACTTCTAATCCACGATACAAAGCTAGATTAGTTGTCAAAGGCTGTCGTTAGAAAAAGGGAATTGACTTTGAGGAGATTTTCTCGCATGTTGTCAAAATGTCTTCTATCCGAGTTGTTCTTGGTTTGGCAGCCAGTCTTGATTTAGAGGTTGAGCAGATGGATGTAAAAACTGCTTTCCTTCACGGTGATTTTGAGGAGGAAATTTACATGGAGCACCAGAAGGTTTTGTGGTGAAGGGTAAAGAGGACTATGTATGCAGATTGAAGAAAAGTCTATATGGGTTGAAACAAGCCCCGAGACAATGGTACAAGAAGTTTGAATTTGTTATGATCTAGCAGGGATTCAAGAAAACAACCTCAGACCATTGTGTTTTTATGCAGAAGTTTTCTGATAATGACTTCATCATTTTATTGCTCTATGTCGATGACATGTTGATTGTTGGTCATAACTGTTCTAGAATTGACCGGTTGAAAAATGAGCTTAGTAAGTCTTTTGCAATGAAAGACTTAGGACCAGCAAGACATATACTTGGCATGCAGATTACTCATGACAGAGAGGCCAAGAAGTTGTGGTTATCTCAAGAGAAGTATATCGAGAAAATACTTCAGCGGTTTCATATGGTAAGTACACCTCTTAAGCTTAGTACTAGACAAGCTCCTTCTAGTGATAAAGAAAAAGGAGAAATGCAACGTATTCCTTATGCATCTGCAGTAGGAAGTTTAATGTATGCAATGGTTTGCACAAGGCCTGATATAGCTCATGCAGTTGGTGTTGTTAGTCGTTTTCTATTCAATCCAGGTAGAGAACATTGGATTGCTGTGAAGTGGATATTGAGATATCTCCGGGGTACTTCTAGTTTAAAACTCTGTTTTGGAATCGAGAAATCTATTCTTTGTAGTTTTACAGATTCAGACATGGCTGGGGATGTTGATTCTAGAAATTCTACTTCTGGTTATTTTATTACCTTTGCAGGAGGAGCTGTGGCCTGGCAGTCTAGGTTGCAGAAGTGTGTTGCATTGTCTACGACTGAGGCTGAGTTCATCGCTATTACTGAAGCATGTAAGGAGTTGCTGTGGATGAAAAAGTTTGTGCATGAACTTGGTTTCACTCAAAATAGGTATGTCTTATATTGTGATAGTCAGAGTGTTATTCATCTTGGTAAAAATCCAACATTTCATAATAGATCGAAGCATATTGATGTAAAATATCATTGGATTCGAGATGTTTTGAACTCCAAGTTGATTGAACTTGAAATGATTCACACTGACAAAAATGTTGCTAACATGATGACAAAAGTGGTGCCTTGAGAGAAGCTTGAACTGTGTGCCGGAGCAGCCGGCCTTAAATTTGCATAGTTGCCTTTTTTGAAGTGTCTCCCTTATCTCATGGGCTGGAGGGGGAGAATTGTTGGGCCCAGCCCATTATGGGATATTGACCCATATTATAGCCCACTCTCCTTCAGCCAACTATTTTTTTTCAAAAAAAAAACAAAAACAAAAACAAAAACAAAAACTAGGATTAGATTTTCTTTTGTGCGCGGCGTGTTGAAGAGAGAGAGGAAAAGAGAGAAATCGAAATACTGTGCATATTTCTCAGTGTGCAGAGTTCATCAAACGGCCGGAACTTTTCGATCCACCGTCCGATCGAGCAGAAATTTGGACAGTAAGTGGATAACTCATTTTTCTTCATTCTGAACGGTCGAATCTTTGATCGGAGCTCTGAATCGCCGGTTATTTGAGGTCGAACAGAAGTAACTCGTAGTTGTTCGGAAAAAGAAAACATTTCGCGGCAGTCTTCATCAATTATTCTGATCAAGGGTCATTTGTGGATCGATATGGCTGAAATTTGGTGGGATCGTTCGAAACTCACAGACCTACGATGGGAACGGTGGAGATTTGATTTGGAATAGTGAAGGTCTCCATGTTGTGGCCTGAACAGTAGCCGCGTTTGTGAGTTTTTCTGACTGTTATTTTCACCGCTTTTGGTATTCTCGTTTGTATGTTTGAGAATCTGTATTTGCTCTATGTTTGTGAGCATATTGTGGTGTTTGAGTTGCTATAATTGTTACATCAAGTTATTAGTGGAGATTTTTTGTTGGGTCTCTTTGGCCCCGTGGTTTTTACCCTTCACATTGGAGGGGTTTTCCATGTTAAATATCGTGTGTGTCTCTCTTTGCTTGGTTTATGATTGTTTTTGTTGATATCTTGTTTGGAATTGTGATAGCTGAATATCTACAAGTTTTTATTTTTGGGAGAGAAATAGTTTGTGGATAAACTTAGTTTCTTCCCAACAAAAACCTAGCTCCGATATAGAACCGCGCAAAGGACGACGAACAATGTAAAGGTGAAGGTAGTAAAGGAACATTGTGATGGTGGTTCTTACCCGATAGAAGAGGGATGGAGGGTAATATTAGGTTTTAAAAATTCAACATTTAGGTTTTACTTTAAAAATTTGAGAAATAAAAAGAAAAATTCAACATTTTATTTTTTCTATTAACATTTAACAATTTAACAACGACAACAGTTGTTAGAGACTTAAGACAACACTGAAACAGTAGAGATATAGTTAATCAATTTTTTTAAATCTTATTTTTAAACCTAAAAACTATTATCAACGCACGGCTACAATGTCTATGAATATGTGACTATGAATACGGCAATGGCTGTGAAGAAGGTGTGACTGTGTGAATTCGAATAGTTGGGATTTTGTGAGATAAAAAGTCTGTATTCGATTGTTTTATAGCCCCCAGCTCAGCCGTCTCGGCTCAGACTCAGTTTACGTTAAAAGTGCAGTTTTGTGCTAGCCTGTTGCCGCGGTTACTATTTTCTTGAGAGATCAAAATTGCCCTTATACTCTCGATGATAAAATCAGAAATAATGATATCATCATCGGGAAACGCTTCCAATACACACCGGGAATGTTGTGTGGGCCGTTGTTTGGGGGTAATTTGAGTTTCTTCCGATATCATACATTTCCCTCGTATAGAAATACAGGCAAAGGCATTGCAGGGCAAAATTGAACTTGGATAGAAGGTTCTCGAGAGTTGAGACTTGAGATTGAGATCGGATCTCGTGGTCCTCGTACCATCCTTACAATACTCGCAGCCACGTAGTGAAAACGTATTTGTAATTGAGTGTTTCCATAAAGCTATCCTCAATACACCGTTGCAATTGTTGGGAACCTCTTGTGCGATTTTCGCTGTATTTATTTATGGTATTTCATTTCATTTCAATTATCATAAATCATTTTTATATTGGGTTATTTATTAGAACATATCCTATAATTTTACAGATTTTCTTAAAGTTATCTTTATTTTTTATTTTATTAAAATATCTCTTATAGTTTGCAATCAATTTACTTAATTAATTTTCTATTAGATGAAAGTGGAAAATGATAATTTTAACTCTAACATCTATTCAAATAAATTTAATCAAAAGAAATTAGAAATAGTAAAACATAGATAATCATTCTATTTTTCTCTATTTAATCAATTTTATTTTCTATAAAAAAAAATGTGTTAGGAATACTTTTGGAATAAAAAACCATGGATCCATACCCTTGAACATTTTTCACTCAGTTTAGGGGAATTTTCTGGAATAAACAATCATGGGTCCATGCCCTTGAACATTTTCCACTTAGTTTAGGTGATCATGCATGTTATTATTTGAAGAAGGCAAAACAAATACTTCTTAATGAAAGGTCGATTAAGTAAATACGTTGCAAACTATAAGGTAAATTTAAGTAGATCTATAAAACTACAAGAGGTGTTCTAGCAAATGACCCTTTTATATTTATATTCAAAAGAACAAGTAACTTTTTTCAATGGTGATCGAATTGGTTGCCCAAAGGGTGCGCCCCACAGCCTATCCCATCCGTGCACGGGGAACATCTCCCGTACTTGCCATGGGAGATACTCCCGTCACTATCACTTTTCAATGGGTTATACAGCACACCTTTTGTGCACTCTCTTTCCAACTCCCAAGTCCCAACCCCAACCTTGTAAATCCCAATAATTTGAATCTGTTGCCAGGAATTGGGAATTATTCTTCATAGAGCACTCCTCTGCACCATCCTCAAAGCACATCATAGTTGTGCATCGAGAGCAATTTCTTAGAAATAATAAAATACACGTACAAGAGATATTCCCATTGCATGGTTGAATGTGTTGTGAGGTTGGTGTGAGTAGGTCTGTTAATGGACCGGTTTTGGATTGGACCTCATCCAAATCAAAATCAATTTGGATGGATTGAACGGACCAACAAGACATTGAATTGGACCAATCCAAATTTAATGGTGCAAAGTATTTATTGCATTAGATGGGACCTGATCCATAATATTTGTAATGAATTTATATTAGGTTGAGTTGGATTGAGCCAATACCGATCCATCAATAGAAGATAAGAATATAAATGTCAATTAACTAACTTTGGATTGAAATTAATCTAAATTAAAACAAATTTGAAAGGATTGGAGAGTCCAAACATTAAATTGGACTGGTCCAAAATGTTCATGAATTATACCTGGTCCATTGGTAATGAACTCACACTGGACTGGATTGGATTGGACCAAATCGAGTCCAATTGACATCCTTAGGTGTGAGAAGATGAGAAAAAAATTCGGACTCGCCCATAAGATGCTACAGCCGCACATCTGGAATATATATATGAACCAACCCATCAATGATAGCATACAATTACCAAATATATCCTAAATGTGTGGCTGTGGTGGCATACTTCAGTTCTTCAAAACCGCCAAAAGATTTTACCGGCCAGCTAATTGGCACTTAGTCGGAAACTGGTAGTTCTGGTCACTCCAAACTTACTACCCACAAACTCTTACCATCTCCTTACCGGCCCACAAAATATTGCATTACTATCGTGTATTGGAAACATATCGAATAGAACAAAACAACTATCTAATTAATTAGTTGTAAGGCAGACTTGGGATCAAAATGCGTGGTCATTAAAAGTTGGTCGGTAAATGGGTATGTATGGGCTACCCTACCCCCTTGTTTAGTCCCATTGAAAAAAAGAAACATAAGATATGTTTGATTGAGGTATAAATGTGAATCAACATAAAATTCAACTGTTGGTTCGTATTTATACCTGTTTATTTTCGGTGTAAAAGTAGATTGATGTAAACTTTATACCCAGTCTAATTTTATAGTCGTTTATTTCTCATGTAAAATTACATCTAAAATTGATGTAATTCTATTTTTTATTGATTCTTACATTTTTAATTGATGTAAATGATACATTGATAAAATCGATGTACTTTTATATCCATTCTCACCTAAAAATTTTCAATGATTCAAACAATTTTAAATTGATGTACTTTTACATGATGGATATTTCATCAACTGACTTTTACATGGTAGATTTTTTCACCGCATTCAAACACAACCATAACAACAAAACAATAATTCAAACCATTAAGGAGAACAGATGGGTGGTGGCTATCTAGCTGAATTGGCTTATTTGAGTCACTTCAAACCGGATTCAGATCTGCTCCCAACCAATCACTATAGTGACACATCAGGAACATCTCCCCATTAATAACAAGGGAGATATTTCCAACACTGTCGGTAGCATATCCCTATCCCTCTAAATTAAGCAGCGAAACCAGCTTAGCTGAACCTTTAGCTCACCCCTCCCATATGGGACCTTAGCTTTTAATTTGTCTACCAACCATGTGTGTGGTTTATGATGGAAATGCAAATAGGTACAATTTGGGAAGACTGCAAATAAGATATGTACAATCCATACTTTTGCATATGATATTTCTAGACCTTGTATTTGCACTCTTCCCAAACTAAACCTTATAAAGTTGCCCCCAAGTTCCACCTCAATGGACACTAACAAAAGATCCAAAGAAGTCAAATGGACCTTCTTACCCCTCCTAAAACCACCATTGTATTTAATTCTTAATCCTTGATTCCTCAAATCACTTATAGATTGCTTCAAAAATCGATTTAGAATTTTCCAACTTTACCATTTAATATAAATATGATGTTTTCATGTTTTTATATGGTATTTTATTCTTTTTATCATGCACAAATGTGTTTTCACACGGATGTTTGAGATGATGATGATAATGACAATTTATTCAAATAATAATAATTTCATTCTCCTTATTAGAACTCATGCAACAACAACAATTAATTAAGGCATGGTGGAGTGGTGGATTTGTTGCCCTTCACCTTGAACTCCTTTTTAACAAAAATTATTGACTTGGTCAGCAACTTGATAATCTAACCAATTGAACCATTGGCCCATAGACCAAGCCAATGGGTCATGGTCATCAATTTTCTTTTTCATTATTTTTTTTTATTTTTAGTCATCACTGTCATTAATAAAAACAATTCTCATTTATCACACATGTTATTCTTTAATATGATAAATATATAATATGTCCCAATTCTTCCACAAATTTTATAAATTTATTTGTTGTGTTTTGTATTTTTATTATTTAATTTATAACATCACATTGACTCTAAATAGAACATATAGGCGAAATAGGATTCATGTAGCTGACCTACCACTTAATTTATAGGCGAAATAGAACATTGGAAGTTTAGAACTGCATGAATGATGATGATGAATTTATTATGACATCATACATTAATTTATTTGGCCTAGATGATTGAATTGTTGACCTACCACTTAAAGGCAAATGCAGATCTAAACTTCCAATCAATTTTTAAAACATTAGTTTTTCATCAATGTTCTTTAGCTTGGTTCAAATTGATTAACTGGATCAATTGTTCTTTTACCCAACCAAGATTTTGGATCCATTTTACCACCAAATTGCTTGTCCATGAAAAACATGTTGACTTGGTTAACAACTTGGTAACACAATCAATAAAATTGTTTCATTGTTTGACTCGAGTGGTGAGGTCATAGGTTAGAAATTAACTCTCTCTCTCTTTGTATTTCATTTTCATTATTGGTAAAATGTAATTCTTATATATCACATTTAATTTGTTAACATGATGAATAAATTATATTAGAGAGGTGTAAAATTTTGTCCACAATTTATTTTATTTTATTTTGTATTTATAGCAAATTTTAAATTTCATTATTTGATTATAACGTCATGGATTGAACAATTTGACCCAAATGATTAAACTACCAGTCCATTACCCAAACAGAAATGATTTAATTTTTGGGTTGGTTTTAGAAACATTGATTTTCTACTATTTAAATTAATTATGGTGTATAGAATTAACTTGTGGAATTTAATGTTGAGAATGGGAATAAGGAGTTAATACCTTAAATTAAGGAATTAATGAATAGAAGAAAATGAACTAAGTAGTATCAATTCAAATTACATTTTCTACCCTCATAATATATATATATATATATATATAGATAGATAGATAGATAGATAGATAGATAGATAGATAAATAGAGAGAGAGAGGGAGAGAGAACTCTGAAATAGAGGTATTTTAGTCAAAAGAAAATGTCCAAAGGTTCAAACTAAGCCCATCCCCACTTGGGTAAATTGCATATAGGTGCCCATTAGTATTCCATTAGTTTTTCGTAGCATGTGAAGTAACTGTGACTTTAAACATTAAAAAATCCCAAAACTACCCTTTTCAAGTTTTTTATAATCATTTTAAAATATGCAACACTTGAGTGCCTTGTATTTTGGGTGTAGTGAGAGATAGGCATCTTTAACTTTCAAATGCAACACTTGAGTGACCTGAACTCCCAAAAATAGACACCTGGGTTTATTTTGAAATCCTTGTTTTTCTTCTCAGATTTCATTATCAAGCCTAAACTACAACAAACATCAACCAATTAACAAAGAAGAGAAGGGGTTTCATTCTTAAGTTTGATTTTTCTTATTTTTGAAACTGTGTTGCGCTTTCTCCTCTAAAACTGTATTTCTGAGATTCATTCTTAGGTTCTTAATTTTTAAATCTTCTTTTTTCTTTTTTCATGTTTCATACTTAGGTTTTATTATCAAGTTTGATTGTTCTGAGATCATTCTCACGTAAGAGAAAACATGCCATTTTAACTAGGGTTGTTTTGGTCATTTTGATTTTTTTTTGTTTTTCAATAATTCAAAATATATATGTAGACATGTCAATAATTTTACCACACATCGAAACATTGGTTAATGACACTAGACCAAGGTGTCTATATAGGAGTTCAGGGTTGTCAAGTATTGCATTTGAAAGTTCAAGATACATATCTATCAATACCCCCAAAGTATGAGGTGTCTATTTGTAATTTATCCTTTCCATTTTTATAGTAGCGTAGAATAGATATAGATTTTGACATAGGGGTGCAAATGGATCGGATCATGATCCAATCCAATCCTATTTTGTTGAATTCAGATCACCCTGATTTGGATCTTCGGATTTGATAATAGGATCCGATCAAAAATCGGATCGGGTTCGAATCACCCCCTATCCGATCCAATATATATTATATATTTATAAATATAAATATATATAGTACATATATATATATATTATATTATATATATATATATATATATATTTTATATATAAATTTGTTATATTATTTATTTTTTATAAAAAATATGTATATATATGAAAAATAATTAAAAAAATACTTCTATTTTTTGTTTTTATTTTATTTAAATTAGTAAATTTTATTTTCCTTTTAATAATTTATTAATTAAAAAAAAAAAAACAAGTTGGATCGGATCAGATCTGAAGATCTGACTACCGATAGGATTCGAATTCAAATCGAGTCCTATTAGATCTGATTGGATCTTCGGATTGGATCGGATCCGACATGAACGGTGTTGGATCAAATTCGAACATACCCTGATTCAAATCCGATCTAATCCATTTGCATCTCTATCTTGATATTATCTGAAAATATTGATTATCTTTTAGATTTTAGTTTGGTTTTAAGCTCGAACTTCTAAGTAGGAGGGGTCAAGTTGAAGGTTATAACCTTCTCTAATATCACTTTTTGGGTTTGCAAAAAGATTTATCATTTACCCAAGCTTTTTTTTTTCTATCAAAATCATTTATCCAAGATGATTCCCTATGATTCAGAAAGAAACATTGTTGTTAATTTGGGTACATTGTGTTGTCTCGTGATGTGTTGCACATGAGAAGTTAGTCTAATTTGAGCATGTATATAATATACTTGTCATTTAAGACATATTAAGTCAATTGTTTTATTTTTTTTGGGTAAGTCATAAATATCCCCATATATTTTCATTTGTGACAAAGGCCCCCTAAAATTTTAATTGAGACAAAGACCCCCTTGATCGTTAAGCCAACTGATGGAAGGTGTTAGTTTACCAAGGGGTAATGCACTTTGTGCTGGGTGAGAAGGTGAATCAGGAGTTGAAGGCAGAGAGGCATTGGCACCATTTTATTTTGAAAATTTGAAGAAAAATAAGAGGTAAAACAGTCTTTTTATTTTTTAATTAATTGTTAGAAACAATAGAAATATTTTAAAATAATATTAAAATAATAAAGATAGAGTTAATCAATTTTCTAAACTTTAAAAATAATTTAAGAAAATTGCCTAAACTTTTATCATTCAAATTTATTACCAGTTTTTATTTTCTTTGACAAATCACTGTATTGTTTTGTATTATTAAAAGGTGATATAAAAATATTTGACCGAAACCCCATTGCTTGGAATCAACTATTATAACATTTTTGGAGAAAAAAAAAAAAAAACTATCATAGCATTGAGAGGTTGGTTATTTTTTGAATCAAGATCACTATTACTAACAAAGTACTAATAATTAATTTGAGGCCGATATTTGGTGCAAGAGGATCGAGCGAGTGCCACTCGTTTGATGAGTGATGATGAATATGAATGGAATATAAGAGGATAAGAGGAAACAAAGACACAAACATCAAACGTCACTCTCAAGTGTCAAAATGTTTATAATTGTACTAGCAGTGGGCCTTCTTGCTTTATGATCGATCACATGAACCCTGGCAGCGGCACTTGGACTATGTGCTGTGCTATTCTGCTCTGCATCTCAAAATTATACCATATTTTCTTATTTTTGGAATCCCCGTGAGACGAGACAACGAATCGATCAGGACATGCAAGCATCAAACCGAAATGGCTGGATTGGATAGCCGGGGAGTCTGGAGAAGACAGAAAGATACCAATTTTATTACTCGAGGCAGGATGCAGGGAAAGAATCTTCACTTCACATGATAACAAGTTACGAACAGCTTGTTTTGGCACGTGGCTAGTGTTAAGGTGGTATCCAGTTATACTCCCACTGCCTGATATTGTCGCTTGTATTGCTGAAAACTACGCTTCAACTAAAAAATTCATCCACGCAACAGACTCTCCGGCAATTTGGCGTATGATTTGGAAAAACGTTGGCCGTTTTGGGAGCTTTCTTTTCATGACACGATATCTCTCTTGATTCTTTGTGTTTCCGGTTAACAGAGCATTTGGTTGCAAACACTACTTTACCCAACACCCATGTTAACGTGTCATGCCTGCTTTTTCTTTTTCACTAGAACAACCAAAATATTCCAATATAATTTGAGGTTTTTATTTCAACATCAAGTGAGTAACGACATAGAAGATCTCGTTTTGTCTTTGTAGCATAAAAAATGAGTATATATCTTTTCTTATCAAAATATAATAAAAAAAATGGGCCTTTTAATAATGGCTGAAGTTGCTGAATTGGATTATTTATTTCATTATCTTCTAATATATAAAATAATTAAATATTAAAATTTCAGAGGCATAAGTCAATCTACCCAACTTCATTCAGCCATTAAGGAGCGCCCAACTTCCTTACAATATTATTCAGAAAAGGACAAAAAAATATAAGCTTTTCCGTTTTAGCCACTTCTATTATCAAATTGCCACTAAGACATCTAAGTGGAATACCAATATCGTAACTGTTATCGCATAGATAATAATATGTGTGGTATTCTAGCTAGGGTTCTTCAACAAATGAACTCAATTCTAATTTTTGTTGTCATCTCAAATGGTTTCAATGCAGTTGCTTCAAATACAAAGGAAATCTAACAAAATGATATGCATTTCATGCAATTTATCTCAGATTTTTGAAGTTTTATTGTACATATCAAATACAATAAAGTCAAAATCCTAATTTGTCATATATAATCTAATTTCCTTGTACAAAAAGCAACATCAAGTCTCAATTTCACAGCAACAGTTGGCTGCCCCCATCGAATATAATTCAACCCTAGTATTATTGATTTTTTTTTCTCAGGCTGCATTTGGAAATGACACAAATAGAGTATAAATGCAAATATATAGAATGCATTTCGGTCCATACAAATGTAAAATTGGGTTAGTTTTGTATTAACAAATTTTCTTTCTTACCAAACGACTTTTAATTATTAATTATTGTAATGTATGCAAACACAAATTAATATTAATAAAGTAATATACCTGTTTAGCAAAATCCCAATTTGAATGCAAATTTACTTTTCTTTCCAATATAAACATGCCTTGAAAATTATATTTTCTGTCATTGTCAATGCATAAATACATTCTTGCCAAATACTAACAAAATTGAACTAAAATGCATATTTACACTGAACGAACATATAAATTCCATTTGCACCGTTTCCAAAGCCTCAAGATTTTACTCTTTCCCTTTGTGGGATAAAACCATAAGCTCTTTAATATGGTTAAAATACAGTAGTGGAGTTTTCTAGTTACAATATCTCTTGCTATTGGTGCCACCCATTCTCCAATCACATAATACAAAAAAGTAAGGCCGCAACAATAATAGGGGCTTAGGGGGTGCAAATTAAATTGGTTACCTCCTGATTCAGATTTTACACTGCATCGGCCCAGATTTTCTGAGCCGGGCCCATTAAAATGTTCACAAAACCTCAATCATATCCTAACCTGCCCAAATTGCAGCCCCAAACCAAACAATAATGGTTCATCATACAAAACAAAAGAGGTCCCAGCCTTTCAAGTGTCATGATGGTGGGTTTGTTATTTACTTTGCTTGTTTTTGAGAAAAGAAAGCACTTGAATTCAAACTGCTTATCAACAGAGACGTGTAATTGATGCAGAGGCGATATTGACCCAATACTAATAGGTGTAGAGTATGAAGTGGTGGGTGCGAGTTAGAGGGTGTATTTAAAGCCTTAGGTGATAGACATGTGTCTAACATTTATGGTATAACCACCAAAGAAACAAAGAGAGATGATGCAATGAATGAAGTTGTTCAGTAAAAGAGGGAAACGACTTTCCCACCAAAGTTAGATTGCACCTAAAAGGCATTTTCGTTCAATTCGATCAACAGCTCAGAATATAAATTTGAAGCTAAATCTACATAAAACAAAAAAAAAACGGAGCAACTCATAAGAGAACTAAAAAGAAAGGATAAGTTGATCGATGCTAGAATGGTATAACATAGAAGAGATCCTGAACCAATGTGAGCACTACCTACAAAAATTAGTCCATCCTAATACATGGGCTGTAGGCCCAATAAAAAAGATCTACGTAGTTGTGACCCACAGAGAAAAGTAATGAATAACCGCCTAAGATTGATTTTCCTTCCATACCACCATCGCTGCTTCCTTGGCAACCAAAATATTTGCCATTCTCCATGGGTGCAGCTGTGCAGGTGAGCAACCACAAGTCATCGGATCCACCAAGACCGACTGCACAATCGAGCTTGATGAGTCCCAACATCCAGTGGTGATTAATCTGTAAAAAAACTGCTTCTGCCCAAACGTGATAATCTAGACTCTGTCAAGACTGTAATAAAAAAAGAAGCTGGAAATTAGGCTGCATTTGTTCTACTATAAAATAGATTCATTTTTTATTTCAGATTAAGCTAGAAGTGCTCCAAGTAAACAAAAAGGACAGAAATAGTAAGAAATGATTTAAGCATTAATAGTTTAACAATTAGATATGGTTTCAAATAGAAGGAATTGGCAAAACATGATTCATGCAACTGGCCCCATATAATTGGGATAAGGCATAGATGATGATGATAACGATTAAAATATTTCAGTCATTATTTTTCACTTCTTTTACAACAAAAACTTTGTTTTTCACCCATTCTTATTTGTTTTGGTGTAAATCAAATCACATCCAAAGGTGATGGAATTGTACCTTAACGGTGGTGTTCACCAGCACCAGGTATGATTTAGTTCTTTTAAAAGCGAAAACATCAAATACAATATGATTTTGTTGAGGTGACAGTCGTTTTTTTGTTTTGAAAACATCTTCTAAATATTTCAACCTCAACATTTTTTACACTGATTTTACTCAAAACAAATAAAGCTCTGGATTACGATTAAAAAGAAAAAAAAAAAAAAAACTACATTAGGTTTCATTTGTTTCACCTTTCGATTATGAAAATGTTATTTCAGTTTAGTTTCCTATCCTTTTATATATAACTATTTAGGCTCAGTTTGAAAAAAGTATAAATACAAATACATAGAATGCAAAACCTTATATTCTGTATTTATTTTGTATATATTTACGTTGTACATATTTGTATTATTATTGAGTTTTTTACCACCCAAAACGACCCGTGCATATACACAGAATTTCTCATCAAACCAGCTCTGGGTTGAGAAATATAAAACATTTCAAATGGAGTCGAGATTGAGTTACTATTTTATGGTTAAAGAGTATTGAAAATTGATGACATGGACCACTTTGGGAAAAATGTACAATGGTGTCAGCCCAGGTTCAATACTAAGAGAGGTTTATGCTTAGTAGCCACTCGTAATTATTTATGCTTCTCAATTCTTCAAATTTCGGAAAACGTGAAAAAAATATAGATTAAAAAGGAAGTAATAGGGAAGCATTCTAAATTTTGATTCAATCATCGAATTAAAAAACAAACAAAACCAAGTAAAGAAAAAGGGAAAAGAGCTGTATAAAGAAAGATATGAAGAAGAAGAAGAAGAACGGGTTTTAAGATTTCTAACTACATGGGCTCGGGTTTTCAAAAAGTTGTATTATTATTGAGTTTAGGAATGGCCCATTGCAGATTTAGCGATATGTTCAGCCCATCACGATCCAAGTTTGTACTCCCAAAATCAAACTACCATTATTATTAATTGAAAAAAAAAAACAAATAAAATCCGGAAAGGAATAATAACATAAGAGCTTTGACCAATTAAAATCAAACGTAAATTTTGATGAATACCAACTGATTATATATTTATGTGGTAGTATGTATTTTTTTTTCATTGTAAAAGTTGTAGTCTGTATTTGAACGCTGGATGGAATTTGGATGGGCACTACCCACAGAGTGCGCCTTATCATACATCCCAACCGTGGTGTATCGAAAACATCTTGCACGATAAGTATGATAAATACTCGCAATGCATGCTGAGATGTGCATGTGGGGCATGCAAAGAATATATGAAAAAATGAAACCGGATCTGCTTCTAACATAATCTCACACCACACATCTCGACATATACTTCGAACCTGTGAGATGTTTTCAATGGCTGGCTTCAAGTCTCAATACAACACATCTACCAAGATATGTATCCCATCCTATGAGACCAGAGCAACGTTGTGCTCAAGTCTAACAATGGCATGGTGAGTCTGATGAAGAACCCATTGACGGCCTGGGAGTGGCCCATGTTGGTTTTCGCTGTAGGCTAGGGGTGACCAAACCAAAAAGCATCCTTTGTATTGTCCCATCTGTCAGGTTTAGAAAATTTTGGGCTCAGATACAAGTTTTTCATCGATACCAGGCCCAGTTTAGATCCAATGAGCCCAATGCTAAACAACTTTAGTTCTAAAACACCCGAGCGCAGTTAAAGATGCCTTGACTTATAATTTATAAGCCCATTAACATTAGAAAAGGATACAGACTTCAGTCCTAGTTGAAGTTGTATATATTTTTCTGCCCCTTTTACAGTAATTATCTCTCTCCATTTTTTTGTCCTTGTTCTTGTGAAGTAAAGGGTGTAGAAAAACATAGTTTTATAGGTTCCCAACCTTTTCACCATCCATTGCCTTTTAGCTTTCGACCATACCCTAACCATATAACCACATGCTTGGCTATAAGGGGACACCTTTTGATGAATGATGATTTGACCCAACCTACGAAAAGGTGACACGTAGGCATTGATTCAGTATAAGCGACAATTCAGCATTGATGCCCCATACAACCAACTAACAAGCCCATAAAGCAGCTCGTTACATCGTAGCACGCAAAGAGAGGAGTTCGCCACAACGCGAGCTTCGGGTTCCCCGAGCTACCACTAAAGGGATATTCCAAGGCAACTTTAGCTTGCGAGCTAAGAAAACCAGTTCGCTCGAGCTCCCAAGCAGACAAGTCATCCTGAGGACCAATTCTACTTAGGGTACTCCTGAAGTATTTCGAGCTCGCTGCAAAGTATCTCGCGAATGGGCCGCATGAGCATTCCTCAAGAAGCTTCTATCTGACAGGCCATACCGATCAAGACTGCACCACGTCCCTTACTAACGGCCCTTTCCCTGTCCTTTCGATAGTCTACACCCACGTGTCTCAGCAGGCGGAGGCGTGCCTGTCACTTTGGAGACGTGTCACTCACCCGGGCGAGGAGTACGTCACAACGACCACCTGCGCAGCCCTAGCAGGTAACGGCTGTGGCAGGGGCCCAGTGGCGGTTATACCCGATCTCGCAAGAGCGTCCCTATAAAAGCCCTCAGGGCAGAAGAGAAGCTTCTTCTAGAGATCTCTAATCTCTCGAGTATAGTGATAAAGCGCGACCTACACTCTTAGCTATCGACTCTTCTTTTCCTTCTTTCTTGTGTTCTAACTTAAGCATTGAAGTATTCCCACCGGGTAAAATCCCCGGGAATCCTTCCTTTCATCTTCTCAAGTGTCATCCGTTGCCAGCAAGGAGCTAGTCAGTAGCCAGTTAGGAGTGCTCGGATCGTGCCGCATCATTTGGTGCTGTCTGTGGGAAACACTTCAAAAGGCCTTTCTCTCTAAACTTTCTCAATTCATATCTTCCTCGAAACAATCCAACGCTCATGGCTTCCTCTAGCAACGTCGGATGAAGCACAGAAATGGACAACTCCAGGGAACAACCCCAGCTTCCTACTGTATGTATCAAACAATTCACCGTCCCACTCTCAGCGGACGAAATCCCTAGCTTGAATGTGCCTTTCACAGTGGCACCCGTCGTCGCCCCACTCCCTGCTACAGCCGGATCGACGTTCATCGAACCTTCGGTCGTGCCCCCAACGGTCAGCTCAAACCAACTGGAGGACTTGATGCAGTGCATGCGGGCCATGCAGGCCCAAATGCAACAGTTCCAACAATTTCAGCTCTATCAACAAGCTAAGTCTCCCAGTATTAGTATCAGTATCAGCAGCAGTTCGCCCAGCTGCCTCAACCTCAACTTCAGCAGCCGCAGTTCCCGCCTTGGCACCCAGCCTCGCAGCAAGCTAAGTCTCGCTGCCAAGACGAGCGCCCCTCAGGCCAAGGAGTGGTCCCCCAAAACCTCCCAAAAAATCAGGCCTCCCCCTGCAGTAGACGAGAGAGACCGGCTACCTCGATCTCACCGCAGGCAGACAGGTTGGGAGGACCCCAACTCGCCAGGTCTACATCACCTCGGCAGTCGAAGTTTGAAACCTCGCTCCTTGAGAACCAGTTCGAGGTCCTAGCAACAGACTCCAAATAGGACCCCTCTGTTTGCAGTCGTCACCAGCGGACCAGGATACTCCCTATGCAAACCATTCTGGACAGCGCAGAGGTGAGCAGCATGAACACCAAGCCCACCAAGAAGCAGAGACGCTACCGCCGATCTGTCACCCGCGATTTGCCCGAGCTCATGGGTAAAGAATAGGTAAGGTCGGCCGAAGTCAAAGCCCCCCTCCTCTCAGTTTCATCCCTCATGTCTTCCAAACTCCTAGTAGTCCCAGTGCCCAAAGACTTCAAGCTCCCCCCTCTTGACAAGTATGAGGGATCATTTGACCCAAATGATCACGTAGATGCCTTTCAGTCACAGATGCACCTAGCGCGAGCTAGTGAGTCGTGCATGTGCGTGGCCTTCTCCACTACTTTTAGAGGAGCAATCCGTACATGGTACCGGAACTTGGCTCTCGGGTCGATAAGAAGTTGGGCGCAGTTCACACAAACCTTCACGTCCCACTTCGTTACTAGCAAGCGGTGTCTGCAAACTAAGAAAGTCTCCTCAGCATAGTACAGAGAGAGGGAGAATCCATCCGAAGCTATATCAAGCGGTTCAACAATGCCTGCATGCAGATACTGCGCCTGGACCCCGTCGTACGCCTTGCAGCAGCTAAGAAGGGCGTGACACACAAAGAGTTTAAATGGCACATGGTCATCAACCAACCGACGACCATAACCGAGTTCCTGAAGCTTGCGGACAGGTTCATAGCCACCGAAGAGGAGATCACCCAAAAGGGCGAGGGCGCGCCCGAAAAAAGAAAGAGGGAAGGAGAGCTTTCCAGTCAAGGGGACAGCCGAAAGAAAAAGGACACAGCTTGGGGGGCAAGGCAGGGTCAATTGTTCCGACCTCCTGTAGCGGACCGAGCCGATTACACCTCACTGAACGCGAAGAGGGTTGAAATCCTGATGGCGATCAAGGACGCCCCGTATGTAAAGTGGCCACCCCGCCTGAGGGGGAATCCCAATGAAAGGAATAAGAATATGTATTGCAGTTTTCACAAAGATCACGGTCACAATACTGAGAGTTGTAAAAACCTCCGCGATGAGATAGAGGAGCTCATCCGTCGCGGGTATCTGAGAAACTTTGTACAAAATAATAATAATAGTAATAAAACTGGTCGGCAAGGGGAGCGCGGTAAGGATGCTCCCGAGTCCAACAGCAGGCCGGTCGAACAACCGTAGAGGCAGCCTCCGGAGGAGAGGCCAGTCCGGGGAACCATCCACATGATAGTCGGAGGCTCTATCATCGTGGGTTGCACTTCAGTAGCAGCTCAGACTTCGGTTCGTGAAACCACTCGGGAGGAGTAGAACCCCCCAAAACGGCCGAGGACAAAAGAGCCATTTTTCTTCACAGAAGATGATGCGTGAGAAGTCCACTACCCCCACTACGACGCGCTCAAAATAAAACTAAGAGTCAACGACTTTGAGGTCAGGCGTGTACTCGTCGACTTAGGCAGCTCAGCCGACATCCTCTTCAAAGCTGCATTTGACCAGCTCCAGTTGCAGAGAAGCGACCTGAAGCCCGTAGACACTCCTTTGGTAGGCTTCAGCGGAGAAGAAGTCCGGCCCCTTTGGAAAATAACAGTACCTGTGGAAGTCGACGCGTGGCCTTGTGTGGTTAGATTCAAGCACAACTTCTTGGTGGTCGCGACCCCCTCCCCCTACAATGCTATAGTAGGTCGACTGATCACCCATGTCTTACGGGAGGTGGTCTCCACTTACCGTTTGGCTATGAAGTTCCCAACCGACTTCGGTGTGGGAGTAGCGCAGGGCGACTGACTCGAGTCCTGTAAGTGCTACGTCGCCGCCCTGAAGGGAAAAACCAAGGTAGCCGATGACCTCGAACTGGAGCGACCTATGGAGCAAGGTGAAGAACGAGCCGCGCCAACAGAAGAAACAGTCGCGGTTCCGACCTCAGCAGCGGACCCAACTCGAACGCTTTAGATCGGCGTTTCCATCTAATAACCTCTACGATCAGAACTGGTAAGTTTCTTACTTCAAAATTTAGATATTTTTGCATGGTCTATGGTAGGGATGCCCGGTATAGACCCTGAACTCATAACTCACAAGCTGAATACTAATCCTGTAGTTAGGCCCGTTAGACAGAAGAAACGCAACCTAGCCCTAGAGCGGTGGAAAGCGGTCGACGAGGAGATTGAAAAGCTCATCGTAGCGAATTTCATAAGAGAAGTCCACTACCCGAGCTATGTAGCCAGCCCCATCCTGGTAAAGAAGGCCAACGACAAGTGGCACTTGTGCGTCGACTACACCGACCTGAACCGGGCTTGCCCAAAAGACTGCTTCCTGCTCCCTAGAATCAACCGCTTGGTAGATGCACCTCAGGGCACGAGTTGCTAAGTTTCTTGGACGCCTATTCGGGCTATAACCAAATCAAGATGGACCCGGGGGACGAAGAAAAGACTGCCTTCATCACGGAATTCGGCCTATACTGTTACAAGGTTATCCCCTTTGGGTTGAAAAACGCATGGGCAACCTTCCAAAGGCTTGTAAATAAGTTGTTTACGCCATTAATCGGCAGAAAAGTAGAATGCTATGCAGATGACATGGTCGTCAAAACTCAACTCTCACAAGAATTAATACAAGATTTGCATTCTGTTTTTGAAATTCTGCATAAGTTTAATATGAGAATAAACCCAAACAAGTGCGTGTTTGGTGTGACATCGGGCAAGTTCCTTGGATACATTGTTAACCGGTGCGGCATTGAGGCCAACCCGGATAAGATTAAGGCCATTTTACATATAAGACCGCCGTGGAAGTTGAAGGAGGTTTAGAAAATGTGACAAATGCCAAAGACATGCCAATATCCACCACCAACCCTCTACCGGCCTCATCAAGTATCTCACCAGTCCATGGCCCTTTACACAATGGAGCATTGATCTACTCGGGCCATTCCCGCCAGCAACGGGTGGAAGGAAGTTCTTAGTGGTAGCAGTTGACTATTTTACCAAGTGGGTAGAAGCCAAACCCCTCGTAACGATCACAGCCCGGAATGTTCAAAACTTCTTTTTGGAAAAACATTGTATGCCGCTTCGGATTACCTCGGGTATTGATTTCCAACAACGACAAACAATTCAAAGACATCAAATTCCAAGACTGGTGCCAAGACATGGGAATCCGATAGAACTTTACTTCAGTCGCACACCCTCAAGCAAACGGTCAAGCGGAAGTAACGAACAGAGCCATCATCCGCGGATTAAAGGCACAATTGGACCGAGCCAAAGGATTGTGGGCAGATGAACTACCCAGTGTTCTGTGGGCATACCGGACCATAGAGAATACCGCCACGAGAGAAACTCCCTTCAATCTCACCTATGACACTGAAGCAGTAATCCCTGCAGAGATTGAAGTGCCCACGCTGTGACTAGAAGCATATAGTGATCAGACGAATGAATATGAGTTATGTACCAACCTCGATCTACTTGATGAAGTAAGGGACCTCGCGCACATCAGAACCACATACATTAGAACCGCAACCTACCAGCAAAGAGTAGCTCGGTACTATAACGCCAGGTTCAAGAGGCGGAACCTCTGCGTTGGCGACCTGGTCCTTCATAAAGTTATGGTACCTGAGCCCGACGCTGGCAAGCTCGGGTTTAACTGGGGAGGCCCCTACCGAGTGGAGCGAGTGCTCGGGGAAGGAACGTACGAGCTCAAGACCCTTGAAGGGAAACAAGTAACTCAGGCATGGAATATCGTCAACTTGAGACAATACTACCTATAACAACCGAGTAGGCCATGGGCCGCTCCCAGAGCCTAAGGGCCAAAATGCCAAGCTAACACAACCTCGGCGCTATAAGACCCAGTCGCCTCTATGGCATGGGCAAATTTCAATGGCAGACTATAAGTCACCTCCTCAGCCAAAGGGCCAAAACACCGAGCTAACAAAGACCTTAGCATCAAGAAAGACTTAGGCACTTTAGTGGCAAAGGACATACATGGTAATCACTTCGCGGTATATCATAGCGACGCCTTACGAAGCACAACCCGTCTCAATACATTGGTTGAACCGAGTAAGCAACCAATGCATAGTTCGGGCATGCATGGTAATCACTTCGCGGTATACCATAGAGACACCTTAAACGTTAAAGGACAGATCGGGATAATGACTACCGAAAGTCCTACTTCGGGCATGTAGCTCTAAAAGCTCCAATGATGAGGTCGCTTTAGCAAAAATAAAGTGAGTTCATCATACTCAGGAGAAGGAAAGAACTCTCATTGTCACTTCAAAAAAAAAAGGAGAAAAGAAAGAAGAAAAATAACAAGTGCGGTAGACGAGCTAAACAACTTAGGAAAACTTTGACTATCATAGGGCACAATTGCCCAACCAAAGACTTGTGAAAGACTAGGTTTACGGCACTCGGAAGCCACCAGAAGCCCAGAGAAATGCCGCCTCAAGGATCCGCCTCCTCATCCTCTAGAGAGTCAAGTTCCTCTTCCTCCGCTTGATCCGCCGTCTCAGGAGACAGACCCTTCATAGTAATGTCGTCGATGTTGAGTCCAGAGAACTTCTTCCGAACTAGCCACCGGCAAAGCCTAAACCCCGAGCGGTACGAAACCGAGCCGTACTCCGCTTGGAGGTCCTGAAATTCCTGGGAGTCTTTAAAATCCCAGACTGCTTTCTCTCGCTCAGCCTCCACCATCTGATCAAAGTTTCGAGTCCGATTTAGAAGAGTGGACTCCAAGTCCTGCACCTCCATGTAACGTGTGCTCTCTTCAGAAAGCCAGGGGATTTGAGCCTCCTGGTCGTGGACGAGTAGCTCCTGAGACTCGCTCCCCTTGCGGGTTGGCAGCCCGCTGGTCGAGCTCGCCCTGGAGCTTCTGGTTGGCAGCCCACCCCGGAGCCGGTTGAGCTCGCCCTGGAGCTCACCCCGGAGCCGGTCGAGCTCGCCCTAGAGCTTCTGATTGGCAGCCCGCTGGTCGAGGGCGTCAACGCGATGGATGCGCGTTAGGAGAGCCATGGGATGGATGGTGAAATTCACCTGTCGACGGAAAAAAAGATCAGAAGATAGCGGAAAAGGGCAAAACAAGAAAGAAAAAAGGGAAAAAGGTCACTTACCACCATGCAATGAGCAGAGGCAAACGCGGAGAGGTCCCCGGGCTCCATGTTTACCCCTTCCCAGTTTTCCACTGGGAACCGGGGATAAGGACGGGGCTGAAAAGGATTACAGGGAGTCTCCCCCGACTGAGGGAGCTCGTTTCCCCCAGGGTTAATCCCACTAGCCCCCTCAGGTGGGGGCATCGGAACCTTGAGCGGAGGAAAGGGTAGAACTGCTTCAACAGACCCGAACTTAGTACTTCCCGAAGGAGGGGTCCGGTCAGGGCGTGTCCTGTTCGCATGGCGTCTCTGGCTGCTCGAGAGAAGGTGGCGTGAATCAGCACTGGACATGATGGCTGCCAAAAGACCACAAGATGTTAGTTCGACAAGAAACAAAATACATGTGTACACAATTTTGTTACAAGGCACTACACGACCTAAAAGGCCGACCTACCCGGGCTCAAGCCTACTTGCATGAGCTTCTCTTTGGTCAAGTAGTCCGAGCAAAGGAAGCCTACCGACGCCTAGGACAACATTGTTTTCCAATTTTCGGGGTCCAGCTCGGCTCCGGGTCCTAGATGGCGCCCCTCCAAGCAGTGGGGAAGGGCCACTTGTCGGGGTTACGGACCACAAAGTAATTCCGCTTCCAGGCAAGAATCTTATTCGGCAGCTCGTACAAAAGCTTATAGCCGCAGCGGGGAGAGAGGTAATAAAAGGGCCTCTCCGGAGGAACCCCAGGTGTAGCATTTTTTATACAGAGAATAGAAGTAAAAATGTCAAGGTCCAAGGTGAGACAATACTCATAACACAAAGAAATGGTCCCAACCATGTTCCAGATAGCGTTGGGATGAAGCTGATTGATGGTAACATTAAAATGGTTTAGCACCTCCACTATTAGGGGGTGCAGGGGAAGATGCAGGCCAGCCTCAAGCTGTTCCTGGAAAATAACTATATCGTTGGGACCATGCTCCCAAGGGAAGTTACCAGTGGGGAGACTGTAGACAAGATCCCCGGCAAGGTGAAAATAGTGGATTAGGGACATGAGCCTCTTCGCCGTCATAGGGGAGGGACCGAAGTTGTCAGGCTCCCTCCCACGGGAAGTAGAGGCCACATCACCGGAGGTCTCTCGAGCCTCCGGAACCTGCTCCCAAGCTCCCCCCGAGCTTGAGGGAGCGTCGTTGTCCTAGTTATCGTCCCGACAATAAGTATGGTACGTATACCCAGACATGATTGATAGTGATTGAGATTCACCAGAAAAGATGAAACGAAGTGAACGGAAGAGCTCGGGTACACTAGATGGATGCACGACCTTAGAATCCGAAGACAACAAGATGGCATGAAAGGAAATGAGGCCTAGGGGGCCCTCCTATTTATAGCCACTACGCCTTCGAATGAACTGCCCAGATTAGGGCAGATCCGATGGTTCGCAATCAAGTTGACCGCACGCTTTTTGAAAATGAAATGTGACTAGCTGCACGTCTCCCATGATTGAGGTAATTGGCGGCTGCACGACATCCGGAGTTAAGAGCTGCTTCAGCGTGTTTTCAGTATTCGAAAAGTCAGAAATCCCTGATTCCCGCGCACACATTTAATATGAGCAGTCAATCAAGTTTGAATTTCGGTCAAATCAATCCATCGCACTTCATAAACTCCTCGCGCAAAGGTGGTACTCTTAGCTCAGGGAGTGGGGGGCAATTGAGGCAGGATGATTTGACCCAACCTATGAAACGGTGACACGTAGGCACTGACTCATCATAAGCGACAACACAACATTGAGGCCCAGTACAACCAAGTAACGGGCCCGTAAAGCAGCTCGCTACATCGTAGCGCGCAAAGAGAGGAGCTCGCCACAACGTGAGCTCCGGGTTCCCCGAGTTACCTCTAAAGGGATATTCCGAGGCAACTTTAGCTTGTGAGCTAAGATAACCAGCTCGCCCGAGCTCCCAAACAGACAAGTCATCCCGATGACCAATTCTACTTATGGTACTCCTGAAGTATTCCGAGCTTGCTGCAAAGTAGCTCGCGAATGGGCCGCATGAGCATTCCTCAGGAAGCTTCTATCTGACAGGCCGTACCGATCAAGACTGCGCCATGTCCCTTACTGACGGCACAGTCCCTGTCCTTTCGACAGTTTGCACCCACGTCTCTCAGCAGGTGGAGGTGTGCCTGTCACTTTGGAGATGTGTCACTCACCCGAGCAAGGAGTACGTCACAACGGCCACCTGTGCAGACCTGGAAGGTAACGACTATGGTAGGGGCCCAGTGGCGGTTATGCCCGATCTTGCAAGAGCGCCCCTATAAAAGCCCTCAGGGCAGAAGAGAAGCTTCTTTTGGAGGCCTCTAATCTCTCGAGTATAGTGATAAAGCGCGACCTACACTCTTAGCTACCGACTCTTCTTTTCCTTCTTTTTTGCAATCTAATTTAAGCATGAGAGTATTTCCACTGGGTAAAATCCCCGGGAATCCTTCATTTTATCTTCTCAGATACCGTCCGTTGCCAGCAAAGAGCCAGTCAGCAGTCAACTAAGAATGCCCGGATCGTGCCGTGTATCCTTTCACCATCCCTCTTTTTGTTTTTGTTTGATTGGAGAGAATAAAAAGAAGATTAAAAAAAAAAAAATCCATGAAGAACAAATAGTAGTAATAGGTTGGTTATAAATTATAAAAGTCTACATCTGAAAAAATGGCAGTCCAACATTGGTTTACTTGATAAGCTAGATTGCCATCTTTCTGTGGGCATGTTGGGTTTTTGAAGCTTTATGTGCACGCCCCATCTACTAACCATCTGCCATGTGGAAAAGCAATGGAGCGAATGACTTTGCCTTATTAATTCCAGGACCTCATCTCATCAATTTTTGAGGTCTATATATATAAATGGTCTTGTTGCGATACGTGTATATGGTCCATTAGAAAGGGATTTCAAATTTGACAATTGAATTTTCTTAACATTTTTTTTAATTACCAGAAGCAATTTTTAATTATAAATTGCTTTGAACTTTGCACACGAAAGATAAAATATAATATATAGTAAAGACTAAAGATGGGGAAGCGACATCATCATCATCATTCACATCCATCCTGCTGGCGTGCTTTTCAAAAGTTGAGAAATACTTCTTTCTTTGATGGAAGAAGCAAGAAGCCGAATACTCCCCAAGCTTTTCTTTCTGCTTCTGCTTTATATATGCACATTAATCCTCTTCAATCAACAAAACACTCCAAAAACCCTCTCTGCAATGCAACTGCAAGAGGTGGTCATTGGATTATGACATACACCACTCAGTCACCCTCTCAGACACAACACCCAAGTTTTGTCCATCTCACAGACATCCAACTCTAAGAACCATCCGTGTTAGATGTGTAAATTATTCCTACGTCCTTTGTTATAACAAAAGCCCCAACTAGGTTATTAATTTGCTGATGACCTTCATTATTACCTAACCTATGTATATTAATACAGTTGGGAAATAAAGAAGTGAATTACATGGATCCCAGCTAGCTAATAAGAGTACAAGATAAAAGAGTGTTCCATTGTTTTTTACCCTGCGTCCAGATTCAGTCAAATCCAGCCCATCATGTCAATTATTAGTTTCCAAAAAAAAAAAAAAAAATGATAGCTTCACTCTAAACATCCACCATGTGAAGCAGATTACACACGTCCTGTGGTATATAAGGAATTAATGTGTAGCTAGCTAGGTATGAGCATGAGTCTCTTATATAGATAATATGATTATTAAACTAATTTTTATATTTATCAATAAACATAAAATAAATAGCATACACCAATATATATCGGGTAAGCTGCTTCTATGGATTTCTAGAATTCATGGCGATTTTGAAGATCCAAAAAGAGATGGGGTTTTGTATGAAGCCGAGCTGTCATGCATGAACGCTAATCTTTCCGTGTCACCCCACCTCCATCCCTTCAGCTTATGCATTTATTTTTCTTTTTTCTTTTTTTAATTTTTCGGACGCCTAGCCAACTATCTATATTCCTTACAACACATGAATTTGATTTAAAAGTATTAAATATAACATAAACATAGAAGGCAGGTCTGTATGACATAAGCCACAGATCATATATCTCATTTTAATTAATTTTAATTGTTCTTTATAATATGTTGAAAGAATCTTATCATTATGATTCTCAACAATGGGGATGTCTCCCTCCCGGCAGCTCACTTAATCCTTTTTTCAGTTTTCTATCTTTGGCCTCGAATACGCTGCCTTAAGTTATACCTCCCTATTCACTCTTGTGCCATACCATCATCATTACTCATTAGTCACCAGTCACCACTCACTAGAGACAAGAGAGAGAACCAGAACCAGCGGCTTCAATACATAACTCAATAACGCGTTAATACATATACATATATCACTGGGCCAGTGGGCTGGAGGCCTGGACCCTGGCTGGATTCAGAATTTTGAACAATACCTCCATTTTGATTTTTGACCCACTCCATTCCTTAGATTAACAAGTCCAATCCATCCGACGGCCGTCATCTTTCCGCATGAAATCATGACAATTGTAACACCAAGCCCTTGTCCATTACCTGCCGTGGCCGTCTGTTTGATTAATTGATCCATCCTTCTGATTAAAAGCTTATGAATTTCCGATCCTCAAAAGCACAAAAATCTTATTAATTTTCAGGTCCTTTTCACACCTACCCAATGATAATTGCAGCAGTGCAATAGTGCAATAGTGATCACCGCCTCACCGATCGGGACTCGGGAGTATTCAACAAAAGCAACAAAAAATTAAATTAAAAATAGGGATTATTCAACGGGGATTGATGAGGTGGCAGAGCAAAGATTGCGCACATAGCGGAAGGCACGACCTAGACTGAGTTGAGCAGGCTGGCGTCAGCCGTGCCGGCTGTGCTGAACAGGTTGTCAGCCACCGAGGACGACCTTTCGACATGTGTCGATAACACCGCTTATGTGTGCGGGAAGCACCTGGCGGTCACACATGTATGTGATTGTGATGTAAATATCCGAGCAGGAACCCGGACCTGGAGAAGAATTCGGACAATCGGACTTTATCTTTATACCAACTTAATAGTTTGTTTGATTGTTTTTTTTTTGCTTTTATACCATCCGCTCCGCGTTATTCCTCCTCTAGAGTGAAATTTGAAATTTGAACGGGACTGGACTGAATTGCTCGCCTCACATGAAGTACTTTTATCTCTCCCTTTTTTGTCAGTCATTTTCTTCTGACATTTTCCCTTCCTCTGTTGCTGGTCGAACCGGACTTCTGTTTGTGTGTGGGTGTGGAAGGTTGGAGGTATCGACTTTCGAGGTTTGAGGATAGAATCATAGAAGCTTTAAAGCTTTCTGACACTTGCTATTTCTCGTGTTTGGTCGGATGGGTGGAGGGGGTGGTGATCTGATAAATCATGATGGCCTAATGGGGATTGATCGGCCCGACCGCTGGGCTGGTTTCAAGAATTATATTGTAGTCCGTTAGGGGGTGTGTACGTCGTCTGCCAAGCCCAAATGGCCCATAACCACTAACGAGAGCGGGAGGGGGACCATACTTTGATACTCTCATACTCTTACTCCTCCTTGTGACCTGATCACCAGCCAGTGACCAGACCACCTGTCAAATGCATGATACATCTCTTCCTCCCTCACCCGCTCTCCCATCGTAAATTCTATTCGAGAAATTGTAAGGACATTTGGGGACGCAAAGCATGCCCATCGTCCATCTGGCATCTGCCGCCTTATGATTTCAACTCTGCTCCCCCCTCCCCTCTCCCCCCTTCTGATTCCAAGGAGAGCACTCCAATTAGAACTTAAAAGGCGGATAAATTCAATGGGCGTTGGACATTTTGGTAAAATCATTCATTCATAGTTCATTCTTTCTTCTTCTTCTTCTTCTTCTTCTTAGATTCATAGGATAGGGCTATTTCAAATTTTGTACCGATGGTTATAGTTTTGTTTCCCATTTCCATTCTTACCACGTACCGTATATAGAAGAACCGGTCTTCTCTTTCCCTCACAGAAAGGCTACGGCCATGGATTTCTCCCTGTTAGCGGACTTCTTTGTCACGTGTTTCTATCCAACAAAACTCATTTTAAATAACCAAACAAACATTTTATTCACTTTTTTTTTTCTCACTTTTGCCTCTCAAACGCGTTTGGCTGTTGGATCGTCGTCGTCTCCTTCCCTGGGACTCTAGGAACTTCCGCGTGTGAGAAAGAAGCCACTCCTAAAGCTAAAAGGCGAGTGGAGGAGAGAGAGAGAGAGAGAGAGAGAGAGAGAGATTCAAAAACCAGGAGACGGGACATACCGTTTTTCTTCAATTTCACACGCGAGAAAAAGTCTTCTACGGTTCTCCCAGGAAAGGACTCTACAACAAAGATCCTCAATCCTTTGTTTCTTTTTTCTTTATTTTTTTTGTCAAAAACTACGGAAATAGGAACTGGCTTACCCTCTTTTTTAACTCCATTAATTATCGATCCGTGCTTTGAAAACCCTAATCTGGTCTTCTGATGAGCTAGGGCTAGGGCTGGTCTGGGTTACAACGTTCTGGGTTTATTTTAAAGGAGCAGTAAAAAGAGAAAGTGCCCAGGCCAAAAGTGGTTTTTGTCGGAATCCTCAGTTATTTTTTGGGTGGAGGTCGGAATCCTCAGTTTCTTCTTGCGATTTTTTTCCTTTAATTTAATTGGTCGGTGTATTTGATAGATCGTTAGATCTCTTTCTTAATTGTCTCAAATTTATAGGGGTAGATTACGGTAAACTTTCCGTTATATTACCTTCTTTCTTTTCAATTTGGAATAGTTACTGGTTATACGGTGCGAATGCGATCTTAAGTTCTTTATTTTATTTATTTTAATTTCTTCTCAAATCCGAAAAGAAAAGGTATTTCGAAGACGTGTTGAGCTGTTCTCTCAATCTCTCTCCCTCGTGTTGCTGCTGTCTCGGCTCTCGCTCTTCCCGTTACGGTAACCTGCAAGCTGGAATTGAATAAGAGAGGTTTTGGACTCATTCGCCAAATCTTCTCTTTCTCTCTCTAGAAGGGTCTCTTCTTATAAGTTCTACCAGAATGTCGCCATGAATTGGAGACGCTTTTAGTTTCAGTTCCTCTACCACGCTAATTGAGTCTGAGTCTCTCTTCTCTGTCTTTCTCCTTCTGCTCGTCCATCTCTTCTTTTTTGTCTCCTTCTGCCTTTTTTCTTTCCTTCTCAAGATTATGGGAACAGCTTGGTAGCTTCTTATGACTGCTTTGGTATTTTTGCAAGTATATCGTTGAAAGAAGAGGTGGATCTCAGCGTAAAGTCGATATTTTTAAGTGAATATCTCCAAAATCAGAGAAAAATGGCACCGTCGTTCGACTGGTGGTCCAAGCAGAGCCACCAAGGAACGCCGGTGGTTGTCAAGATGCAACACCCTAATTGGTCCATGGTTGAGTTAGAAAGTCCTTCGGAAGACGACTTTCTCCTCGCCGGTGCGACTAGAAGTGGCGACAAGGGTAGAGGGAAGAACGCCAAACAGCTAACTTGGGTTCTTCTCCTCAAAGCTCACAGAGCTGCCGGATGTCTGACCTCGATTGCTTCGGCAATGTTCGGTCTCGCTTCCGCCATAAGGCGTCGGGTGGCCTCTGGGAGAACGGATTCCGACAGCGGCAATGACAATGAAAACGAGAACCCGACAGTGAAGAACCGGTTCTATTCCTGTATTAAGGTGTTTTTGTGGTTGTCCATGGTGTTGTTAGGGTTTGAGATTGCCGCGTACTTCAAAGGGTGGCATTTGGGTTCTCCTGACCTGCAATTGCAGTATCTGTTGTCAACGACATTTACGTTTTTTGGGTTTTTCGATTCTTTGTATTCCCGATGGGTTCTGATCAGGGTGGATTACCTCGCTCCTCCGCTCCAGTTTATCGCGAATGTCTGTATTGTACTCTTCTTCATACAGAGTATCGATCGATTAATTCTTTGCTTGGGTTGCTTCTGGATCCGGTTAAAGAAAATCAAACCCGTTCCCAAACGGTCGGTCGGAGATCTTGAATCCAACGCTGGCAATGCAGAAGGCTACTACCCCATGGTTCTTGTTCAGATACCCATGTGCAATGAGAAGGAGGTATCTTTCGTCCCCAACTGAATTTGGTGGTTGTTTTTCCCGTTTTAATTATTTTTTGGTTCTAACTCTTTAGTTACCGTCAGGTCTATCAACAATCTATTTCTGCCGTCTGCAATTTAGATTGGCCGAAGTCCAACTTACTGATCCAAGTCTTGGACGATTCCGATGATCCGACAACCCAATTGCTGATAAAGGAGGAGGTGCATAAATGGCAGCAAGAGGGTGCTCACGTTGTCTACAGACATCGAGTAGTCAGAGAAGGATATAAAGCTGGAAATCTCAAGTCGGCAATGAATTGCAGCTATGTCAAGGACTATGAGTTCGTCGCCATCTTCGATGCCGATTTCCAGCCAACTCCAGATTTTCTTAAGAGGACGATTCCACATTTCAAGGTACTAATAATCACTCTCTCTCTCTCTCTCTCTCTCTCTCTCCAAGTTGCTATGTTGTGATTGCACTAAAGTCTCTCTTCCTTGTCCTACAGGATAATGAGGAACTGGCACTGGTTCAAGCAAGGTGGGCCTTCGTAAACAAGGACGAGAATCTTCTCACAAGATTGCAGAATGTAAACCTTTCCTTTCATTTTGAGGTGGAGCAGCAAGTTAACGGGATCTTCCTCAGTTTCTTTGGGTTCAATGGGACGGCAGGGGTTTGGAGGATAAAGGCATTGGAGGAGTCCGGTGGATGGATGGAAAGGACCACTGTCGAGGACATGGACATTGCTGTCCGAGCTCATCTCAATGGCTGGAAATTCGTCTTCCTTAATGACGTTGAGGTATACTACCACTATAATTAACTCCCAAAAGACCCAAGTTTCGGTTAACCCCCAGTCCTTCGAATTTATCATGACAGTTTTAGTTTTCCCTCCAATTCAGTGTCAATGCGAGCTGCCGGAATCATATGAAGCTTACCGTAAGCAACAGCACCGGTGGCATTCTGGTCCTATGCAGTTGTTTCGCCTCTGTTTTCCGGATATTATCCGAGCTAAGGTATTTAATTTAAAATTTCATAACTTACGACTCAATGGCGCAATGTCGCTCTTGATCAATCACAACTGCTTCATTTCTTCTTTTGGTACATTCACAACTGCATTTGATTTGAGAGGAACCATTTCCAACTCTTGTTAACAGCTCTTCTGATTCTCCTTTTGTTTTTATGCAGGTTAGCGTTTGGAAGAAAGTCAACTTGATCTTCCTCTTCTTTCTCCTCAGGAAACTGATCCTACCTTTTTATTCCTTCACTCTCTTTTGTATTATTCTCCCAATGACGATGTTTGTTCCAGAGGCTGAACTTCCTGCCTGGGTGGTCTGCTACATCCCAGCAACTATGTCTTTTCTGAACATCCTCCCGGCCCCGAGATCCTTCCCTTTCATTGTACCATACCTCCTCTTCGAGAATACAATGTCTGTGACCAAATTCAATGCTATGATATCCGGTCTATTCCAGCTTGGGAGTGCTTATGAGTGGGTAGTCACCAAGAAGTTGGGCCGCTCATCAGAAGGTGATCTCCTCTCCTTGGTTGAGAAGGAATCGAAGCAACAGAGGGGTGTTTCTGTGCCCAATCTTGATGCAATTGAGGATGAATCCAAACAGCATGCTAAGAAGAAAAAGATGCACAACAGGATATATAAAAAAGAGCTGGCACTTGCTTTCCTTCTCTTGACTGCCTCTGCTAGAAGTCTTCTATCTGCCCAGGGAATACACTTCTACTTCCTGCTCTTCCAAGGAGTGTCATTCTTGTTGGTGGGTCTTGACCTGATCGGTGAACAGGTTGACTGAATTATATGTCAAGGACAGATGCATTGTTTGGAATTTACAGGGGAAAATTTTGTTTCGATCATATTGATATGCAGAGACAACAAGAGGTTGGGGTGCCCAAGTCAAGTTGCCACTGAAAGAGGAGAGGAGCTACGAATCGGGAGGGTGGGTTTCCTTTATTCCCTTCTTGTTGGCATCCGTCCTCCAAAGCCCCTGTGGAATTCCGCCCTCTTTGAGTGAGCGAGAGAGAGATAAAAAGTAGGGATTATTCCTTAGGTGACTTTTGTCTCTTCTCTGTCCACAGAGAGATGTTGTAGATAGTGTTGCTGCCATTTGATCTGTAAGTTGTGGTCAATTCTTTTGCTTTTTCTCATTTTGGTTGCAAATTCTTTTGTAAGAAAAATTTGTTATTTATAAACAGGAAGCCCAATCACATATGGGAGCTACTCTAGTTCCTTATTCCTAAGAATGACTTCATTTTAAATCCTATCATTTCTAGTTTTTTCCACTTTTGACATGTTTCTCGATTGCCCAACACTCTAGTTTCCCAGCTCTGGTGTGTACTTGTCTTTCAATTGGAACTTGAAAGGATGCTTCATTACCTTGAGTTAAGTAGAAGACCAAAATAGGCCCCAAAAAAAGAAAAGAAAATCATTATTGAGATTTCTCTTAAGGCTGATTCATGTTTCAATTATATTAATTTAAATGCCTTAATTATATATACTTACCACTATGAGAGTGTTTTCTGTCTTCTTTTATTTGGGGAAAGTGATTTGATCTTAGTATTGACTTCGATGTATTCTTACTGATGGGGGTGGTGGTACATTTTATAAGATTGACACTGAAAGGATTTTTTTTTTTGGCAAAATAGGAGTAAACTTTAATTAATGATGGCAGAAATATTAGGTTCATTAGATACATAGCTAATATTTATAATTTTTATATTGTATTTACATGGCCAATAAGCGAAAAGATCAGCCAAAGAGTTTTGACTATGGTTTATGAGCTTGATTTGGACGTCATCATATGATCTGATTAAACTGAATTCACTGGGGTAGTTTCTGGTTGAAATAAGAAATATAAGTCTTGTCTAAGAATTTTCTGTTCCCCGAGGCACAACTTGCTTCTACAACGCCGTCTTCATTAATCTAGTCAAGGTAAATTAATAGAATGAGTAGTCCCCAAGGCTGCGTTTGGTTGTAATGCAAACGCAAATATGTATACTACATATTTGCTCATTTGAATGAAAACACGATTTATATTATAAATCGTTTTTATATTTATCTTGTTTGTTTGAAATTGATGTAACAGAATTGTATTAAAAAATAAGTACAGTAACATTCTCTTGCTCTCTTTCAAGAGTGGAAAAGTGTCGAAAAATACATTTTTGATCTGATAATTATTATTATTTACATATTAAACAAATGTTGGGCAAACATGAATCGAGGTACATAAATGTCTCGTTTGGCGTTTGTAAATGGAGCTAGAGATATTTCACACAACACTACTTATGTTAAAAGTGAAACTCAAAAAGATCTGATGAAAGTAAGGTCACACAGGTGTCACCTGGTGCAAATTGAGTTTGAACTTTCAAATATCTGATCAGTTCATTGTAAAACAATGTATAAGAAATTTTACATACTTCCATCTCATCAGGATAGAATATTTTTTCCCTTTTCTCATGGAATCATTTTAATTGTAAGATATTGGTTATTGAATCCACATCGAACTCTTTCAAGAATGCTAAAACTCCCTCTTCTTTTGGGTTGTAAATTTGAGGGATGTTTGTTTTTTTCCTTCTCAAATCTTACCGAGCTTTAAGATCCTTGGGTTTTTTATTTTATTTTATTTTATTTTTATCTTTTTAAAGTTTTAGCTTATATTAAATAGCTTAAAGTTTTTTTTCTTTTTGTTTTCGTATACTCAAATGATGTTCCCACTACCCAAACTTCAGGCATGGAATCTCCCATCAAAAGGTATGTTGAATTTTAGTTTATTTGTTACCTTTGTTCTAAACTGATCTTTTTTATTGATTGTTTAAAATGTGAGTAGAAATACACTCTCGGAAGGCCAAGTTCCAAATTTATCAGCATTTCTATTTTTTTTTGTACATGTATGAGTAGAAATTTTAATTTATTTATCTGTTTCTCTTTAAGATGTATTTTTTTTATTTTTATTTTTTTCTGTTATAGAACTATTTTAATGTGTGGAAAGACTAGCATGAAACTACTTAATTTCAATTTCAAATTTTTTTTCAAGTCATGGAGAAGAATTTTATTTTCTTTCATTTAGGAAGCGTGTAGAAAAGCTATGAAGAGAGCAGTTGATGAGATTTTCTGTATAACCTTTCATGGTCTTAAGAAACGGAGGAGACATATATGATGAAACAAGTTCAATGTGGCCGGCCGTGGATCGGTCAGACGCTATAGTTGGCACTTGGCAACTCCTGTACAAAAACAAATTTCTGCAATGGGAACCAATTCCTTGTTTCCTTCGTGGTATACTCTAGCTAAAATTCATGTGGCCGGCCGTGGATCGATCCAAATGTTGTTTCATACATTTCAATTGCATGATGTAAATCTGATAAACAAGAAAGCTAGGAACGTTGATGATGCTTTTCCGCCAAGACCCAAAGAGCCCGTGAGTGCAGCAGGCCCACAGACATGAGACATGGACAAGCATTTCCAAACCCATTGCACTATTCAGTCCCTGGAAGTGAACGGACCTCAACCTCAAAACCAGTGGAACTGCGGAGTCAAATGAAATGAGATTTATTTGATTCCGGGTGGCACCCCGACCTCGTAAGTTTGTCTTCATCAGAAAGTTGTCGTGTGTGTCATTAATTTGTAACCACTAGTTGTTCAGCTTCAGGCCTTCAGCAGCTACTCCTCCGGTCTCCGGTATCCAGTCCGGTATCCAGTTTCCAGTCTCCAGTCTCCAGTCCTGCTTCATTGACACTTGGCAGGGTTTCCTCTTTCCTGCAGCAGCAGCTGGGACATTCAGTCAGCACCATTCATGATTCACATTAGATCAGTTCAAGGCAAGGGGGAGAAACGAACCAAATGACCAATGCATGTACATGTAGTCATCTACGTCTCTTCATCGAAACTAAGGCTTCTAATAGCTCCCCTAAACCACACGTTTCACCAAGTAAGTTGCCTGTTAATATACCAAAGATGATAGTCAGAGACACAGAAAAACCAATGTGTGGGACAATGGGGATGGACTTTTGGCAATAGTTTCATGCTGCAGGTTGCCAACTCAATTCAACTTTCCTCGTTTGTCCAGTGAGTTGAATGTAAGACAAGCTCAATATGGACAAAACTCCCAACACAAGAGACCTCTGGAAGTGATCACATTCCAATAGAATCATGCATCAGAAATAAGTGGAATTGATATGCATGGTATACCGTATAGGTAAGCTACTGCCATGACTAAAAGGGATAACACATTATTAAAATACTGTATTGTTAAACAGTTTTGTATGCCCTTAGTTTCAATCAAAATGATATATTTTATGAGTTTATTGTAAATGAATAAAAATGCATGTTTGATTTATATTCCCTTGGTATGTTTCTGTGTAATACCCTTAAATTGGACACTTAATGAGACTCGTGTTAGTTTAGAACGTTCACAGCTAGTGGGTCGGTTTGGGGAGATCTATCCTGACAAGCTTGACATTGTGGTGCCACCAAGTCGGTTGGGGAAGTCTGTCTCAGCTACTAGGGTGAAACCCTAGGCACATACAGTGTAAGATTAATTGAATCTTTGAATTGGATCAGATTTCCAGTATTGCCCTGGACCTTGGAGATTAATGGGTAAAACTGAAAAGTTACACCCGACCCCTAGACTCGATTATGATACTGCACTAGGTGTCGGATTGGGTTGTCTTTGATATATTATTCAGTGAGATCCTTAGTGGGGGTCAAAGCCTAGGTATGTTGGGACTGTCTAAGAATTCATCTGAGTGGGTGATCATAGTGACAGGATCGGCCCCTTTGTCGGACAAAGGTAATGATCGGGGATGCACTCTCACTAATGAAAACCAAGACTGCCGGCAGCCGATTTCAATCGTTGAGATTTATTTTACAAAATATATTTTATATGAGATATAAAAGTATATATAATATGGTTTCTAAAAGGTTTGAAAAAGGTTTTAATTCCCGGGATCCATATAAGCAAAGAATGCAACACTGTTCCTTGCAGTTGAGGGAAATGTCCTTTCTTGTCAGGTAGTGTATGATCATTATGGGCTTGAGAGGTTAAGTGTAAGACAATTGAGGATAATACATGATGGGCTAATCTTGCATCTACCCACAGTCCCTGGGTATTATAAGGTGGCTTGGCCCAGTGACCACTTAGGGTAAGTGTTGGGCCCATAGAGCCCATGAGATGGGTTTCAGGGGGTACACTATCCATAACAGTGTATTCAACCAGGCTTTGTAACAAAGGTTGGGCCGAGCCCATGTGGCTGATGTGTAGATCAATGTTAGGGTCCCACGCCATACAAAGAAGCCCAATTGGGCAGCAGTTTGGAAGGCTAAATGAATACATAACCTTAAATGGGCCTTAAGCCCTTTTCGAACTGGGCTAATTTGATTAGTCACTTAAATGGACGAATTTTGAAATGGATCAACAGATAGGATTGGGCCCAGACCCTATCCACTTAGAGAGTCCAAGATTTAGATCTGGAAGCCTCCTAATTAGATTAGGAGATGGCTGATCTAATCTGCAGATAAGATAAGGATTATCCCTTATCACTTAAAGGGACTTCTAATCCAAATATGATTTGGGTTAACAACTCCTAATGGGATTAAGAGCCGATCCCTTTGAGATTATAAAAGGAGGAGGGTGCGGCAGCCTTTAGACATGCAACCAACACACTCTTGTCTTCAGAGCTGAAATCACAAGAAGAGATAATTCTGCACCCTGCGAATACTCTCTTGCCGCCTCCTTCCTATAGCTGCCGCCTCCAGCAATTCGATCTCCAGTTCTTGGGAGAAATCAAGATTTGATCTTGATACCAATTTTTGGAGCCATACAATTGATTTTTGTGAAGGGTCAAGTTCTTTTGGAAGAATACTGCTGATTCTGCTCCACCTTGCACTGCGCCATCTTTAGTGGGAGCAGATTTTGGATCCTTCCTTGGGCGTGAACACCTCCATTGGGAGATACTGTTTCTCTGTATCAGGTATAATCCCTCTCTACTCCTTTTGGTTCAGATCTGGTTCAGTTTATGGTTCAAGAATGATCATTGAAAATATGATTTTCTAAATAGGGAATTCGATTCCCAATTGAAGGGAGAGAAAATTTTTGAAATTCACCTTCTTATTCCGCAATCTTTGGGCGTTCATGTGATGGATATCCTATCCCTTCATGTATAATTATAAAAATCTGTCAAATATTTCAAGTTTCAACATAACGTATAATTATTACTTACAGACACTTTTTTTTATAAGTAATTATGTAAATAAACATTTATTTTATTTTATGCGCCAGTGGGTAAGGGCTTGCCAGCTATGTGGGCATGTGGCTGGGCTTGGGCTAGGTCAACACGTCAAGCATGAGGGTTGGGGAGGCCTTAAGCCAGCTCGGTGTATTCCTTATGCCATATGCTTCACCAGTCCGACCCCAACAAATTATTTTTGTATGGTGACACAGGGCCCATGACTTGTTGTTGGGCCTAATAGCTTGGCATGAATCAGAAATTGGGTGATTAGAAATTTAGGGTCTGTTTGGTTTATAGTTGGATTCAGAATCAGAAATGGAAATGAGATTTCAATTTCACCCAACCAAATAGTTGAAATCGGAATAAGTCCATTCCGATTCTAGTTCTAGACCCCTATTCCTGCGAACCAAACAAGGCCTTTAGAATGATCAGGAGTGGTGGGGACGCTCGCTCATAACTCTCATTGAGATCTGATGAAGCTGAGTTTTGGTATAAAAGCATGATGGAGGAAGCAGCTCCCAGATCCTGATGACCTGACCCTGACCCTGAGGCCCGAGGCCTGGATATTTGAAGTTCAAAAAAGAAAACATTGAATACTGAATGGAATGGAAAATGAAACGGAGACGGAGTCCGCAAATTTCTGATTTCACATTCCAATTGGTACTTATCACCACTCTTTCAAGTTTCAGCCACAGAGCGAGAACAGAGACAAAGCTCTGGCCTCTGGTTGCGCTATTGATGGATTCATCTTCAATGACACATTAATAGTGCCTGACATTGGACAACATCATCTAATCTTATCCATACCTTAAACTTAAAAATTTTATTCTCCTTTTCTCTTTCCCTTCATTATTAAGAATGAAAAAAGTAATCTGACACACTCTGGGGACGCACAGGTTGCTTGTGATCGGTTCAAGTGCAGAGTTATTGAGTCATGGTTGGAAATTTGGCGCCAAACAACTTTAATCAAAATCACTAAAATCCCTTGAAGTGTTGCGCCTTTTTTGAATGCATGTGGCAGGAACAGGAATACCGCATCTAATTCCATTTCCCACCATGCACCATGACATTGCTATTGGTGAAGGATCCATTAATAATAGCTAGCAGCTATACATTCCATGTGTTAACTTGACTCAGTGACTGAACCTTATTTGCTGTGGTGTTGGTGTTGCAGTTAAGAAACCTTGCTTCCCAACCTTGGCATATACAACACCACTGGTTAATAATGGAGCGTTTACAAGCAACTAATAACTAGATTGCATCAAGTATGGGTTCACACTAAAAATTTACAGGTTCTCAATTTCATGGGTGTCATTCTATTCATCATATATAATATTAAAGTCGTGTTTAGTTTTATCATTAATATATATTTAGATCATTTTTAGGTTAATTTCTCAAATCCAAATGTTAATGCATGGAATTTGGACTATTCTTTACTTTCGAAGCCCCAATCTTTGGCGTGGGAAGTTGGGTTCAATAACCGCTTTCTCCTCTGGGTCAATGGTTAATGGTTCAACCATCATAATAAAAATAAATAAATAATTAATTAATTAAAATAGTATAAAATAACCAATAATTCATTAAATGGGTCAGATGGAATCCGCCTAAAAGGGATGCAAACGGATTGGGTTGGATTCGAATCGAGGCATATCTCAAACCAATCCGATAGTACAATAGACCAATCCGACCTGAAAATCCATTTGGATCTCACAAACATCCATTCGAATCCGAATCCTTTAAGGATGTCAGATATCCACAGATTTGATTCGATCCGATTTAATTTATGAAAAAAAGTAAAAAATAAGAGTTTATAGAAAAACAAAAAAATGTAATATAAATATATTTATAAATAAATAACCAGATCGGATCAGGGGGTGATCCAAATGCAATATGATTTTCAACTGGATCTTATTATCTGATCTGATCCAAAAGTCCAACAGGAAAATATCCAAATCCCACAAAACAGGATTGGATTTTGGATCAAATGGATCATGACCTGATCAGATTCATTTGCACCTCTATTGCCAGGACATATAGATCATAGGAGAGGAAGAATAAAACTTAGCCATCAAAAAAATGTGGGAGAATAAAACAAAATAGGAGCAGGTTAGTGGTAGGAATGGCAATAATGTGGGGCGGGGACGAGGAGCCTCTCCCCATCCCTGTTAACGGGGACAAAGTTATCCCCATCCTTGTCTCTATGGGGATCTTCATTCCCTGTGATTCTTTATAATGTCAACCATTATGTTTTTGTTTTTTATTTTATTTAAAAGATAAAAATAAAATAATTAAAATTTACAATTTTATTAGAAAAGATTCAAACATATTCAACCATTTTAAAAAATATTAACATATAGACATATATGTATATATGGATTTGACTATGATATGGAAAAGATAAGACATCTGAAAAATGTCTGACCAATCAATTAGAATCATAAAACGTGGTAGCCAATCAGGTGTTATTTATCAAAATTTATGGGTGGATTTTCATTGGTCAAAACACTTTCGATACCATGTCTTTCCCGCATGATAAATTTTCCCATGTACATATATACATATATAAACGTATGCAAATATACATATACATTAGTAGAGATCCCATTGGATGGGATTTGGGGTCCCCACGGGGCAGGAAGTGCTCTCTCCATCCCCGCATCATCTTCGTCAACGGGGATGAAAAATTTCCCCATCTCCATCCCCACGAGGGAAAATCATCCCCATCCCCGCCCCATTTCGGGTGAATCCCCGATCGGAAAAATTACCATGCCTAGTTAGTAAGGGCAAATGAGTTCAAGAATCAAACCGGCAATGGTCACGATTAATCATGTTAAGATATTTGGAGAAATGGAAAATCAAGTTATCTTTTTGTTTTTTGTTTTTATCAAAATTCATCTGATTTTAATGTTCCCACAAGAATTTTCCCTCAACGTTTCTATTCCTCTTATTTCTCTGTCTAATCAAACATATCCTCAAATTGGATTCAGGCATATCGGGCCAAGGCCTAGACAGACATTTTGAATGTTTGCAAGGTCAAGGTGGCAAACACTTGATAGGACGGGGGATAGGTGCGAGTGTTCAATGTAGGGGGTTGTGAATGCAACCCTTATTTAAGGAATTCTTGAGATGACGCTTGTTGAAAATGGGTGGAAATGATAAAATTGTGTGGTTTCCCAGTTCGGTTGTTAAATTTTTGTAAGGTTAGCCTACTTGTTGGCAATGGAGCTTGTTCATAACTCAAAGTGAGGCTGGTTCAATATCCTCTATGGACAAGGAATTTGGAGTCTTCTTTGGAAAATCTCTGTTTTAGTCTCAAAATTTACTCCAGGTGGAGGGGCGCTCACGTAAAACTTTTATTAGCCATTTTCAAAAAGGAAAAGCCAGAAACACAAGGGAGGACTTGGAGTACAAAGAGCATTTCCTCACAATTTCACCCAAACCCCACAAAGAAAAGAATACCCCACAGCGATACATTAAAAGCCATATCATTCTAAACCTAGGAAAGTAAAAGAGACCCGGCTTATCTTCTGAAGCAGATATTTAACATGAGGGGCCACCTTCGAGGGAGAATAATACCAAGTTCTCAATTCACAATCTTTAGGCGTTGTCACAATGGATTAAGCTATCAAAGAGAACCTCTTCAAGCGTAGAGTAGTTCATTCCCCCATTTGCTCTCTTTGTGAAAGAGACAGTGAATCTATCATGCACGCCCTCGTGTTGATGATACTGATGTTCCCTTTTCATGCAAGCTGGTTTAATAATTGATCCAAGAAGAAGAATCAAGGTAAATGTTGGTGGTAGTTTTTTTCAAGTTTAATAAAGTTAATATTGGTTATTTGCTTTGGAGATGATGATGGTGTCTGTTGGGTAGGAAAGGGTGGTCCTTGCAAGGTGCAATTGCAGATTTAAGAGCTTTAAAGGTGGTAGAACTTAGAAGTCTGGATTTCAAGCATGTGATTGTTGAGAGTGATAATCTACGGCTCATCTAAGGCCTAAAAATCCATACTGAACTCATGTTTACAGGGAAATCATGCTTTTGTTCAAAGACATCTTTTCGTTTGTAAGGTTCAATTCAATGGAGTCGTAGGAAATTAAATGAAGCAGGTGATGATCCAGTCAAACCTGGCATCATTTCTGGTTATCATTTTGTGGAAGCCTTTCCCAGTCTGAATGTCGGATGCTTTATCTTGTGATTGGAAGTGGAGGAAGTACTTCATAGTTGTCTCCCTGTTTCGAATTCATAATGATCTGGTTAAAAAACATGCATATCCTTAAGTTCGATCTGCAAATAAAATCGTTGAATTTATGATTTTACAGAGAAATAACACCTCTTTCTTGTTCCTTTCTCGGTTGCCATGGTTTAAGTCAAAACCAGAGCAGAGGATCATGATTAGTGACAAGACATTTTTTCCAATAAACCAGACACTGAAATCGACATTATTATAACTGTATGTGGAGAGAAAGTGCAGTTAGTTTGTATATTGGTCTAAGAGAGAAAGAAAAAGGGGAATTGGAAAGAAGCCTAGAACAACGTACCCTGCAGACCACAATCATGGTCCATTACACAGCCAACAGAAATCATCCATTAACGCTTCCACACAAAGCAAGCAAAGGAATGCTAGAATGCGGATTTTCTGCTGGGGGTACTGCAAAGCCACTGCCACTGCCATCTTTTATATCCCTCAACCTCAAGAGTTGAGCTTTGAGCTCATCATCTTTTTTCTTTTCTTTTCTTTTCTCAGGAACAATATGTAAATGTTTTTGCAGCCTTTGATTTTAACTTGAAGCCTAAGAAATATAATTTTCTCTAGTTTACCCATTTCTTTTTGTTGTGATCTCTAGGGAGATCACCGCCAGGCGCCGGGTTTTCTGCCACATTGCAGGCGGCTTTCGGCCACAGACTGAATCGTCTAAACGGCACTATGACATGGAAAGCTCGCTCTGTGACGTTGTTGTAGAATGAACCCATTTCAATTTTCAGCCGTATTCAGATAAAGCACAATCCCCTCTCTGTAATTGTAATCTCTTTATCTTCTTACTTTTAAATTCGATTTACATTTCTATAAATTAAAATTAATTCCACAGAAGCTCCATTCATAATAAGACTACCGCCACTTCTTATCCTATCTAAACTTGTAGATGTTGTTACCCAAAAGATTTTCCTGTCCGCTACGGATTGCAAACTTTCAGCCCTACCAAACTAACTAGTCAAGGACAGTGAGGTCCCCCTTTAAAGCTTAAATCATGTCTGAATTGTTCGACTACTGAGGATCCACTGAACCATGTTATGGGTCCCACTGACTGGACAATGTAGCCAGGTATAACCGGTCCGATCAACCACCCCCCTTCTTTCCTTTTTCTTTCTCGTCAGTCATGCCTATTGCCAAAGTCCGCAGCCCAAAAATAGAAAAAAGAAAATTTGTTTCCATCTCCAATTCTGGAGAACAACCTTTCCCACCTCCAGACGGATCAGACGCATTCAGTGATCCAATTCTCGACTCCTACAATCTCACATTACAAAACCACGCAACTCCATAGCATAAAATTCCTTGAATTTATGATTTTTTCACAGAATAAAAACGGTATACACTATAGAGGCAGCTAATTGAGCTTTCAGCTCACATAACTCTAACAAAGAGAAGGGGGAACTCATCTACACCAACTTACAAAGAGGGATCTAGTCTACTACAGTTGTTTAGAAGAAAAATATATACATAAAGAAATCCAAAGAAGCACTGAATGTAAAAGCAACAGGCAATTCAGAGTATCAAGTACTGTTTGAATGAGATATAGGTGGTAACCGTGTTTGCATTAGCAATCCATGTCTCAATTAGTTTACATTGTTGAGTAAAACAAAAAATCAAGGCAAAAATACAAATGGTTAAAAACACCCAACAACAAAAAAACCCAAGGGGGAAAAAAAGATCAAGTACTCACATCCTCTTTTTCTCTAATCTCAAATTGAATTACACCGGATTCATCGAATCGTACCTGGAATTACTGGTTCGTACCTCTCAACTAATGCATGTTAATATTCAGGCATAAGCTGACTGATCTTCCCTTCTTCACCAGCTATCCCCTGCTCTGTAACCCTCAACCAAATACAGACGGCAGTAAAACTAAGCACCAAGCTCAAGAATCCACTTCCTAAACCGATTCCTACGATGGCCATCACGGACAACCCTTTTGTCTTCAACGGCGGCAAAGGGTAGCCATAAAGGTCCTTGTTTCCTTGAAAGGAGCTGGCATTGAACCTGGGCAAATTCCCAGTTCGGTTCCCCAGCGTAGAAGGGATAGGGCCGGAGAGCCGATTATTGGAAACATCGAAAGCCGATAGCCTGGCTAGCATACCCAATTGCTGGGGAATCGGTCCGGTGAGCTGATTGTCATGGAGATCTATAACGTTGAGATAAGCACACATTGCGAGCTGCGGGGGTATATCGCCGGTGAGTTGGTTTGAGGAGAGATTGAGGACGGCGAGATTGACGAGCAATTGGAGATCAGGGGGGATGGGTCCGGTGAGGAAGTTAGAAGAGAGGTCGAGAGCTTGAAGGTTAGTGCAGTTGGAGAGGAAAGGGGAGATGTATCCTCTGAGAGAGAGGTTGGAGAGTGAGAGCTTGTAGATGCGACCGTTGTTGCAAGTTGCGCCTTGAAGGTAAGAGTTGAAGCCGCTACATGGATTGGCGAAGGTGGTTGTGGTCCAGTTCTTAAGGCTGTTTGTAGGGTCTTGGAGGGATTGTCTTAGGTTTGTGAGGCAGGCTTCGTCGTATGGATCGGATGAAGATGGTGGGAGATGGGCGTATATTACACAGAAGAACAGAAATAATGCAACATACAACCCCATTTCAGATTGAGACTCGACAAAGAAACCGATTCTTTCCCCCCTTTTTTTTGTTTGGTTTGTAGTTGATATTGTGTTTTTTCGACTTGGACTTCTTCCTGGTTCGGCTCACGCTAGCTAGCGCAGTAACAGAGGGAGTGCGAAATTGTACGAGTATTTTATTCAGTTGGGGTTTTGAACTTTTGATAAATAACCAATTAGGTGTTATTATATATTTAATAACACCAATGAAATCACCCCTTCCCCCCGTGGTTTTAATAAAGAATAACACCTAATTGGTTATTACTAGTTTTATGATACCGGTTCATTTGTTTTTTGGTATCATTGTGGAACCCGGTTGATTGGTTGGTTACCACGTTAACCAATCAAAATCAAAATCAAAATCCCCCATGATGAATTGGTTACCACTTACCACTTCAAATTCTAAGGTACATGGCTGAATGGTTTATATATTATAGCGTGATGCCTCATGATTCTTTTTTTGTTTTTCTTTAAAATAAAAAACGGAAGCATAGTAGCATACCGTGAAAAGCATACATCTTTAAAAAGACAAGATGGACCCTGTATGTGTACTTGTATTGTCGTCATAATAAGGATATTCCTTTGTCTTTTCACAAAAGAATGTATACCTCGATGTGCCCAAATCATTTTCATGATGGGATGTGCATTTTTTATTTGTGGGGTTCCAAACTTCCAAGAGCAAGATGAAAGCAGTCAGCGCAACAATTGCTGAAAAGATGGAGATTGGAGCCGGATGAGTCTTTTTGGTATGGGAGAGAAAGAGGACTGGAGGAGGGAGGCTTGCTTTCTTTTTTTTTTCTCCTTCTTTGGTTGAAATTTGAAAGAATACATTACCAACATACAATATTGCAGCAGATCTCAGTTTGATTTAAAACTTGAAACTTGTTCGACTCAGTTTGGAAGGAGTACAAATGCAAATTTGTACAAAACCTTGTATTTTATATTATTTATGTGTCTTTGTACTCTTTCCAAACTAAGCCAAAGGACAAATTTGAACAGAAATAGGTGGTGTGCATCTCACTCTCACTCTCACTCTCACATGCTTATCTCACCATCTTTGATTTACTTCTCCTTGTCGCTTTGCTGTAATTGATTAGTGATGTGTTTGGTCAAATGATACATTCAAAAAAAAAAAAAGGTTTAAACTTCTATGCAATAAAACAATACTTAAATCGACAATTTTACTTTTGACGGATGAAAATATCGAATTTACTTTCTCATTTTACATTTGGACAGTCGATAAAGAAATTTCCGCACCCTAAATGATTTTAGGGTTTAGAAAGCAAATAAACTCTCTATAGCTTAGTCTTAGTAAGGGAGAGATATTTGAATGGTGATCCAATGGTAATAATTTTAGAAAATGAGACAAAAATAAAAGAAAAATAAGAGAGTGATGTAAACTACCATATGCATCTTAGATCAGGAAAAAACACGACGTACTAGGTTCCACCACTTAGTACCTGATGAAGGATGATTTGGTCCGACCTCACAGTTATGCAACACATGGTAAAAGCAACAGTTCGGCATAAAAGCAAGCCTAAGGCGTTTTCACCAAGGGGAGAAACCAGCGGACCGAACTCCCTACTAGGGGCCCGAACTCACCCTTGGCCCCAAACCGGAAAATAATCCACTGGCCTGCCTTACAACAGTTCGGGACATACCTCGCCGAATTGAACTGCCTTGCAATAGTTCGGGACATACCTTGCCAAACTGACCTACCTGGTAACAGCTCGGGATACACATCGCCGAACTGGCCTGCCTTGTAACAGCCCGGGATACCCCTCGCCGAACTGACCTGCCCTATACATACCTCCGAACTTAAGACTTCGCCTCGCTCACCACTTTACATCACCTTCAGGGCACCAAAACCAAACAAATCGTACTATGCCTGACACTGAGGAAGTCCGTTCCCGAGGGCGCCGCACCTGACTGACTTGGGATCTGACGCTTGACGGCCGCACTCTAAACGACCACCTGCCATCGCCATCTCCAGTTAGAGAGACGGTTAGGCAGTGACGGTTCTGTCCCAACAGAAAGGACGACGGCCGAATTGACAGATGTAAGGGTAATCATACCCGACTTGACAAGGGCCTTAGAGCAAGTGCGTGAAGTGATTATAAGAGCCCCTGCCCCCAACGAACAAGGTATGTGAACTTTGCGCCATCTGGTCTACACTTTGCCTTTGAGAGATTACTGACTTGAGCTTCGGAGTTATCACACCAGGTTCCCCCCGGAGTTCTCTCATTTTTCCCGTTTCAGGCTCCCCGACGCTCCAGCTCAGAGGCAAATTCGTTGACAGATAAGACCGACCGGATTGCACTCCATCAGTACCCACCCGAACCAACGAGTCCAATTCCGGTGGAGGGGAGTTGGTGGTATACCAAACACACATATGACCCCAATTGTTACAATTACATCTTTATCTTTCATGAAAAACCACTCCAACTAAGCTGTGAACACCGATATAAACAAGGTCAAGTCTAGTGGGCAACCTCAGCTTATTTAACAGAGACACGTCGTTATTGCTGTGTTTGGTTGTAATGCGAATTTATTTACACTCATATAAAACCATAGTAGTTCAAATGATTTTGGTGAAAATTAAGATTTATTTTTATTTTAAATTTTATTTTATTTTGTTTGATTGTAATAAGATCTCAAACAGAATAAAGTAAAATTCAAAAAAAAATTAAATCAGAAATTGCATTCTTTTTAGTTGCACTCCTATGCATTTGTATTAATGTAAATAAAATTATACTGTAACCAAACAGCCTATATGAATTTCCACAAAACGTCAAACTAACTAGGGATGCAAACGGATCTGTTTGGATTTGAACCAGGATATATTCAAATCCAAATTGACACTGTTCATGTCGGATCCGAAGATCCGATTGGATCTGAATTCGAATCCTATCGGATCTTTGAATCTTTGGATCTGATTTAATCCAACTTGTTTTTTTTAAAAAATAATAAATTATTAAAAAAATAAAATATACAAATTGAAATAAAGTAAAAACAAAAAAATATAAATATTTTTTAATTATTTTCGTCATATATATACATGCTTTTTTTTAAATAAATAATATAACAAATTTATAAAAATATAATATAAATAATATATTTATAAATAAATAAATAAATAACATATGTAAATATTTATATTTATAAATATATAATACATCAGATCGAATCTTTTCAGATTGGATAGGGGGTGATTCGAATTTAACCAAATAAGATAGAATGAGATCATGATCTGGTCCATTTACACACCTAAAACTAACCCATTTTATCCTCACAAATACTAACTAATCTCACAGCACGTTGCAGCCATTGAAAACATCTTCTCATGAACAATATCAAGTATGAAAGATGTTTTTCAATACACAGCTGAAAACGCTGTGAGGAGCAAATCTGGATTTTACATTGTTGCATCACTCCTGACCCAAAGGTGTCACTGAACCCGGTGTACCTCTTCTTGCAGGTAAATAGCACCTCCATATTGGGAAATCGGATTCAGTTTTTACAAAATCATTTTCACACAGTGCTCACAATTATTTGTAGACATGCATTGAAAATATCTCCTAATAAATAAAAACATACAAATATGGAGATATTCCCGATATACCGCTGTAAAGACGGTATGAGCACTGTTTTATAAGAAGTGAAACCGGTCTCCCATGTTGGCCTAAGGCGGGCCCAAGCCCAAGGGCCCTTACTAACATTTTATTTGTTGTGGTTATGCAAACTGCCAAACTGTAGGGATTTCACAGTTATTCCTTCCTTAATTATATGACTAGTGACTACTGTCTTTAAGTGCTTATCCTCCCTACCATGGTCCATGGCTTTCAAGTTTCAACCCCTTCTTGGCTCGGCCGACCACAGCAGTCAAACCGTTGAACTATTGACCAAAGCTGTTAATTTATTTAATAATAATAATAATAATAATAAATTATTAATTATTTAATAGTAATTAATAAATTAATTTAATTTAATTAATTAATTAGTAAATAAAAAACGTAATTAATTAATTAACTAATAAGGGGAGACAAGTACAAAATAAACAATAAATATGCAAATTCTCTTGTGCTTGACGGATTTCCTTTTCCATCCTCCACGGATCATGACAGCATTGACAAATTTAAAGGGTGTAGTGTAGTGGATGTAGGTAGAGACACAATCCATTCAGAAAATGGGACAACGTCACGCTTGGAGTGTGGGCCTTGAATGCGACCCATTTGTGCACCAGGGCCCCAGGCCCCTCCAACTCCAAGTGCAAGTTTCCTTTGGGCCTTGTTGTAAATTAAACCAATCCCCAGTATATGGATTCATTTGTTGTGTAAGCAATCGGACTTGGACCCAGTGGCTTTGCTTTTATGAGTTATGGCTCACCAGAGATGCAGACCCCTAATCAAAATCATATCCACAGCTTGTCAAAATTATGTGACACCAAATGGGTCACATGCTATGTATATGTGTTGTTGCCTGTTTGGAATTTAAGGACTCGGATCTGGAGAGAATCCATCTAAACCTATATCTTCACTCCGGTGCCAAACACCCATTAAGTGTTTCGAGTTTAAATAAGAATTTTTTATTGGGTTGAAACCGTTTTTAACTTAAAACAGTCATAAAATGTTTCTTTAGGTCCATCAGCTGCCATTGGAAGAAACAGTCCAATGCCTTGATCCTTAAATGGCATTGGTATCCTATGTGGCAGGCAGTGTAGAGATATATTCTGATGCATCCTATATTTGCAAAGATGGATTATGGATATACACCAGCAACCACCCATATACTTCTAGAACCGTTAAATCTACATCTAGATGTTAATGTATGGTTAGTAATGAGCCAACCATTGGATGAGAGACCAATACAATAGGGTGGTATCACATTGAATATAAATATTTCATTTAAACATTTGAGGTAACAATGCCAATATCAAACACGTGCACTACTGCTCAAAAACATTTGTTCGTTTCTATTGGAACGTTTTGGGTTGATCGCATATGCCTATTTCAACCATATATAAACAGCCTCAAATAATAATTGTATGTTAATTTATATTGATCAATCCAAAATAATTTAGGTATAAACAGCAATGGTACCAAACATGACTTAAATGTTTGAGCCTGAAGTGGAAGTGGAAATGGTACCAAACACAATCTTAGTATGGTGTTGAAAGTTGAGATTCTAGCCCTTGTAAAAATAGAAGACCCAAGGATTAAAGTATCGGTATCGAGTATCGTATCTAACAACTTGGATACAGATATGCTCTAGAAATGTATGGATACAGACGAAAGATTTAGATACGCTAAGGAAACACATAGAAATTTCATAAATATATTAATAATACCAAATTTAAAATTAAATAACCACAAATAATGTATAAATACTTAGTTAATGTATATTTTAATGGTATGTATAAAAAATATATTATAATTAATATGTCAAGATGCATAAATATCATACAATTTTGTAGATAATGCATCAATCAAGAGTTCAAGACATAAAATATGTGCATATTTTATTTTAATTATTATATCAATTATTTTTTATTTTATTATTTCTTACTTTTTTACATTAACAAAAGAGTCAACAAAATATTAAAATCTCAAATGTAAATTAAAATATCAATTAATAATTTATAAAAAATATAATTTCAATTTAAAATATATCAAATTTGTTAAAATTTCTAATATATATATATATATATATATTAAAAATTATATTATATATAAGTTGCAAATTCTTAATTGCTAATATAATTATAACATTACCAATATTTTTGTTTCTATAGCTTTTCTAAAATTAAAAACCATTGTAGGTATAACTTTTAATTGGTAGAATTGATAGAATCTATTTAATATTATATTCCCAAATATTTTGTAAATATTTAATATGTTGTTGTTTAATGTGAGGTAAATTAAAATATTAATTAATAATATATATTAATTTTAAGTATTAAAATAATTATTCTATTATTAATATTTTTATTTGCATACATTTCTTGAGATGAAAATCATTTTTTGATTTTAATGTGAATTTGATAAGTTATTTATTTGATTATTGCATTAGTTTATAGAATAACAATTTTTAATCTTATTCTTTTAATATTTAGTAAGAATTGTTAAACATAGTATTTAATAATATTAATTGTATTTCAATAATCAGCATGAGAGTCAAGTTGGACAAATGCTTTAAGTGTGAATTTAGAAATGCATAGCGTGTAGGGAAACTTGGGTTCAAATCGCCCCTCCCTCAAAATTTGTTTTTAAATAAAAAGGCGTGGCCTTACGGTCTACAACCTATACCCCAAAACCTTGCTCAAAAACAAAATCCTTGAGAAGACATCTCTTTTGATACATTTACAAAACCCCACAACCCCACATGGTCCATCAGGTTAGATAACCGTCTGTCAAATTGGATTCTGTTGAAAAGAGAGAGAGCGTAGTACGTCGTGAAATGGTATTACAATCGCAGTGTCAGATCAAATTTTCAATGTTTTATGGGACTGATCAGAAAAAACGGACTGAGGACTTCCTGGGAGGAGTCAGGACCCACCACCACCAGAGAGATGACTTAGCGTCTAACGGGATAGAAATAGAAGAATCAATCATCTCATATAACCATTTCAATGATTTGACCGCGGGGTGTGGTTGATTATCTTCTTACCTGTCTCAGACTCAGACCACAAATGCTGAAGCAAATGGTTTACCACATTCTTCTGAACCACCAACTGAGTAGTGAGCGCTTCTGTCATCCCCGACCCGTTCCTTGTCCTCAGTGTCCCCTCCTATTCCTACAATCCTCTGTATAATAAATCTCACAATACTTCTTGATCTTCAGCTGCTTTCACCGAATTAATGAAAATCCAAAATCGGTGCTTCTACAGTTGCAACAGGATGGATACAAATGTCAAACGTTAAACTACTGTAATGACAAATTCCTAAATTACATGGGATCTACAGTCATTCAATCTCTCACTAGCTTTGAGATATTGTCATTGGTTCCACCGCCACCTACGCAGCCATTGTTCAGTTAATCCGAATTAATCCTAAATCCATTAAAGGTTAATGGAACTGTTGTGAGCACATATTTAAAACTGAACTGAATCACAATATATGTGGATGATCAAACCAACCAATTAACCCACTGATTCGGTTTGGCATTACAAAAACAAAAAACAAACAAAAACTGAAAGACAGACATTCAATAATCATTCAGTTGGTCTACTATTCCTGGTGGGGCAAATCAATCAGACGTCACAGACTTGGATAAGGTGCTTCCTCATCACGTGGACAAGGATGAGTGAAGTTGCATGGAGATTTCATTGATTGGATGAGAAAATCCTTTATATTCTAATTCCAATTGCTTGTTTTTGCTTTTCCAGCCATGGCTTCCTATGTTAAAATTCTACGAAACCGTGCATGCAATTCAACTCTCAAGGAAGGGAGTGTGATATTGCTTTTCCAATTCCAATTCTAATTCTAATTGTTTGATTGAATAGAATCAGAATTTTATACCTACTTTTCGTAGAATGATATTCTTTCATTTGAAGAAATAGCCATTCCCTCCCTTCCTTTGGGAATGAAATTTCATTTCAATTGAATATAATTTTCATTTCAATTCTTATCCGAATCAGATTATAGGAATAAATCATTCTAATTTAAAAGTATTTCGATTTCAGTTCTGATTGTGATTTCAACTGTAAACCCTAAAAGTAGTGGAAGCACCATAAAGGACAAGCATGCAATGCAGCGCCTACTGGCGCAACAAGCAAATTACAATGAAGTGCAAAGTACTAGTTCCTTGAACGAGTACCAGTCTTTGGACATTTCTGTTCCGCCAAAGAAAGAAGCAGTGACAGTGGAATTCGAATTAGCTGAATGTGGAACCAATGATGAGGTTCCTGTCAGTAACAAATTCATGGACCCCTACTGTAAAAATCATTGGTTCTGCAGCCTAGTAAACAGTTAAAGCGTTCAGCTAAACCTTTGATTAGGCAGCAAATCCAGTGACGCCACGACTTGGTTGTTGTTTCGATCACCAAGTTGTTCTGGTTTTTTTTTCTCGACTTTCCTTACCAGCTGTAACCTCTGCAACCATTCTTTTTATTGACTTTCGTATCAGCTGTAAATAAACGATCTCTGCAAACATTCTTTTCTTGACTTTCGAATCAGCTGTAAACAAATGATCTCTGCAAACATTTTTTTCTTGATTTTCTTACCAGCTGTAAATAAATGATCTCTGCAAACATTTTTTTCTTGATTTTCTTACCAGCTGTAAATAAATGATCTCTGCAACCATTTCATCAATAATAACGTAAATACAAAGGAAGACTAAAATGTGTCATTTCTAATAGCCTAAAAATTGATTAACCTCTCGATTATAGATTAGTTCATCAACCACACTTGGTACTTCAGGGGCAGGGCCATTATATCCAAATTAAAGGTCATATCTGAAATCCCATTTCTTGAACCCATATGCAATCAAATACCTCACCAACAGAGTAGTGCTCTGAAGATGGCGTGAAACAAATAAACTACTTCACAGCTCAGAAAAGCTGTCACCATGGTCATTATAAGTGCTGGGCAGACTGAATGCTAAGGCTGCAATTGAGATTCACACAGCCCATGATCTTTGATTAATAAATGGTTCAGTTCTCAAAATCAAATGTTTTGCCAATTTCGTCTGAAATTTTTCCCATATGCATGAGTTCACTCTTCCTGTGGTTTTAAACATGGTTTTTGAACCGAACGGTTGGACCCGTTTAGCCCAGGAATTATTCAGGCAATTGGTTTCGTTTTATTCCAAACCTAGTCCATCAAAAATCATTGACCTGGGTGGTCGAATTGTCAATCCCCTAAAATGATTTTAAGCTTTTTTTTTTTTGTCAAAATGGGCCATCCATTTAAATCAGATGGTCGAACCATCAGCCCAAAAACTAATGACCAGAACAGTCCATTCCAAATCGTTTTTTAAAACATTGGTTTTAAATACCTTTCACGCATTTCAGAGCAAATATAGTTAGCCTCTATCTTCCATTCCCTACTGAGCCACACAAACATATCTATTGCTGAGAACTGTCATTTTGTAAGGGCTATAACGATTCTCATATATAACGAGCCAGCCTTCGGTTGATATATAACGATTCTCATTGGTTAAGTGACAACAGACTGAATGAACTATGAGTAGAAATGTGATTCACCAATAACCTGAATTGCGACAATTAGACTACTGCCTACATCTGTAGCAAATTTACAATTTTTTCTCAGAAAATACTTGCATGAAAGATGCTGGTCAGGAGCCAAATCTTCCCTTTTCATATTCTTTTGCTTCTGTTATCTGTTTATCCACATAAACAAGGTTCAGATCAAGGTTCAAATATCGACATGTATCAGCCCGTATCGGTCAATACGTATCATTCCGGGACTTCTCTGATATGCTCATATAGTGGGTATATTAGGGGTCTGACTGGTTCAGAAGATGAAAGAGCCCTAAACCAGTATGCCCATACTAGTGTATCGAGCATATTGATATTTTGAACCTTGATCCTGATAATATTAAGTTCGCCAAAGTTGACCTTCTCTTCATTAGTAGGTTTTCCACTTGCGGATACTCCATTTCTTTCCTGTCATCCCTTTCTAAGTTTGTTGTCAGACAAATTGGTACCATGTAACTTTGTTAACAATTTGCTCATTTATTTTATTTGTTGTATTCAAACATTTGATCAAGGTTTAAAATATTGATACTATTATTTTTAATTTTTTTAATTTTTTTCTGAAATCAATTTCAAGGAGCCGTTTTAAGGCTCCTCTATCCCTTGAACCGGTCAGACCCCCGATACACTCACTATAGGGGCGTATCGGAGGGGTCCCAAAATGATATATATTGGCCGATACGGGCCAATACGTGTCAATAATTTGAACCTCGCATTTGATGTCTAAACTCAGATGTTACATCTCCATACAATTATTAATCTTCAATAGTACATTCCACTCCTTTGCCTTACATCCTGATGATTTTCTGAATGAACTCTATATTGCAAGGACCAAACAATGTCAAATTCTGATTTTATTCTTTCCTTGATTGGATAGATTCAACATTTCTAATCCACCATGTACCATGAGTTTGATATTTTTCTACACGAAGTTTTTAGGTAGTCCTTATTTTAGGTTGTACCAAAAAAGAAAAAGCAGTTCATCAACTCTTAACACATTATGTTTTTCAAAGAGTTTAATGGAGACAACAGTCCTAGTGGCACTTACTTGGCTAATGGAATTTCTAATGGCCATCGCAATGCTGATGCAACAATTGAACACTGCTATAGCGGCTACAAAAGTAGGAAAGTTAAGATGATGTAGAAATCCTACAAATCAGATTACACGGATGGATTTTTATTTTTTAGGGATAAAATAGTAATTGAAAACCACATTTGATGTAAGACAGCCCAGAAATTTCTTGACAGAGACAAATAACAAAAAAGTGCCATAAAAAATAAATGCTAGAGATCCTCCACCGAGTTATTAAAAGAGGTAGATTACATGGAATTTTTAAAAGGCTCAAAATGCTGAAAAGTTGTAATAGAAAGAAACCACCACATCTATTCATGTTGGAAAGGACAAAATTAGATAAGGCTCTTGGACATCAAATAACTAAAGTAGAGAATTTTCAGACAATTAGAGAGGTATTAATGACAGGAGGCTCACCCTAAGTTTGGGCTAGGATAAGAGTCAGAGTAATAAAATAAAGCCACAAAATAATTTCACCATCAAGATTGAGAATAAAGTAAGACAACCAATAAAAGAGCAGAAGGTTTGTATAAAATTTCTGCAATTCAAGAAATGATGTAAATCGTATGAACTTCAGCCCTTGATTATACAGAAAAGGACATTGTTTGGTACCATGAAAAATCTCAAGATGCCAAAGGAGTTGCAAATGGATGGGTTGGGTTGGGTTGGATGAAGGGTGAAGGACAACCCATTCACCAACCACCTACATCCATTAGTAACCCAAATTTCTATTGTGTACATGGGTTTCAAGTTTCAACCCAAATTATCCGACTTAACCCACCAATGTTGACCCATTTAGATATTTAAACCTACGTAAATACATCCTTATCATGGAAAAAATAGGGATAACAATAACCCAAATGGATAACCATTGCCTGCCAAAAAAACAACTTTCATCATCTTGACCCAAATGGATAACCATAACCCAACATAACATAACCCTTTTCAATTGACCCATTTGATTGCTCGACTCGTATTCCACCCACATCTAAAATGGATGGGTATGGGTAGGTTGTAAGTGGATGGTTTGGATGTTTTTCAAGTGGTTGGTTGAGAAATTGCCAGCAATATATGAGAATACATATAAAAAAAAGCTGGAAGTCCATGTTCACTCCATCCATCCCAAAACACTAGATAGCTAGGGGCCCAGCATAATGGCCTTTTGGCCCTCAGTTATGTAGTAAAGAGGTAGGTCTATTTCCTTCCTTTGGCTGCTAGTCTCACACGATAAAGAATTTTATCAACTTAACTGATGCGACATTCCAAATCCTGGGTCATCATAAGGATGCAAAAGCTTTCTGGTCATGACAAAAGTCATGGCATTTAAACATGTTCTAAGCTCCAACACATGCAAACAATGCTACAAGAATAGTTGTCAACGGATTGCTTAGGTGATAAAGCATTTTTCACCCTAGTTTTTTTCCAAACGAATGCATTAATTTTCTGTTTACTGTAAAGGTAAAGAGGTAAAAGGAAATCGCAAAATAACAGTTTTCAATTCAAAGAACCACAAAAAGAGTAAATAATCTGTTTATAGTGATAGACCTCTTCTTCTACTTTTCTCTCAACCTCTTCTTCACCCTATTCATTCTTTCCTCTTTTTCATTGCAATTAAAACACATAGATAAACACTCCTTCGGTCTACCACATTCAACACAAACAAGGGCTCTATCTTGTTTGCTTTTTTTTCATTTTCATATCTATAATCTCTTTGTACCTCCCTCACGTATTAAAAGAATAGGGGCTCCAAACTGTTTTTTATTTTTTATTTTTTTTTCTCATAGGCCATGTAATTTTGTTTTCCTACTACTTTTTAATGTTGGATTTAGATCACCTTTTTTTTATCAGCTTCATGTTAATCACTTTTAGTGTTTGATACATGCTATTCTTACTAGGGAAACAAGCTAACTCATAAAAAAAAAGGGAAAAAAAAAAAAACTAGGACATTTTAAAACTAACCAAGTTGCATTATAAAACAGTAATAGCTCAGAAGAGTGCTTAATCACCTAGGTAACTAAGTGCCCCCCTGTCATCTAGGTTCTAAATCAACCAAGTAGAACATCTTCAATTTCAAATGCAGTTAGTTGTGATACTATCAAGTGTCTTCTGAGTTTGGCATCACCTATTGGCATGGTTGGTCCAGATAGGAAATTTCCTTTGCAGATAAATATTTATGCTCACAGTGAACACAGCCCTAAGTCCTAGCTATCCATTGCCTAGCAGGATCTCAAGCATTACCAATAAATTCCTTCCCATGCAAGCAGCTAAAATTTGGAGTCTTTGGAACCCACTACAAAATATAGAATGTGAATATATTAATGTACTTTATTTACCAGTTCAGAATTGGATCTCATGCATTGGATCTTTTACCTTAGATTGGTTACAGTGATAAAACCAGACATGGAAATGTACGGATTAATCACCCAACAGGCGGGTAACTGATTCAGTTGATAACTTGAACAAGGATGATCAACCTGAGATACTTTATATTTTCTACAAGCTTGATGAAACAAACACAAAACGGACAGAAAGATTTTTAACTAAGCAACAAGAAAGGCTCAAGCTACTATTGAAAGATTGGTCTTTCCTGCTGTTATAAATCACAAATGTAAACATAGAATAACATAATCAAAATCTGGAAAGCATGAAAACCAAGAAAAAAACAAAGAAAAACTGTAAGAAGAAAGCAAAAATCTTTTGGGTTTTCATTCTTTCTTTGTTTTTCTTGTTCAAGAGTTATAATCCATGTTTGGTGTTATACCTCTATCAGATATGTGTGCCATACAAAAGATTCCATCTTTTTCACTGCTTTTATTTGAAATGCTAATCATTATTCACATTGAATAGCCTGCTCTTAGGCGTTCCCATGAAAAACCGGCCTTACTTATGTGCCAAAACCTTTCTTCCCTTCTTTATTCTGGATGAAGGAATGCTTCCCCTGGAACCTTATTGTTTGTTCATATTTCATTCTTTCTTTTAATTTCTATGTGGTTAGGAGGCCATTCCAATCATCCTTTGTGTTTTCCTTTTCCTGTAAAATAGGTGGAAGGATCAAATCAAGTTGCTGGCAGGGTGCCAGTCCATGCTGTATTCTCATCATCAATGCTTCTAGTCCTGTGATTGCGGCTTTCTTGTAAATAGAAAACTCCAGACCAAATCCCACGAATAAGTAAGATGCTTACAAACACTACACTTCCAATGGTACAGACAACCTGAATAGAACAACAAAGAGGGAAAAGATGGTTAAAGAAGAGAAGCTGGGATATGTAAAATGCCAGTATACAATATGCATCAGCACATGTTCATTTAGTATCAAACTATCAATATAATATTTCTTTTGTCTTCAAAGCCAGAAAACAAAGCATGTATTTACACCAGTTTCCAGTTATGAAATTACAGTATTGCCTGATAAGATAACACCGTTGTTGATTCAAGAACACAAGAGTACTTTCATTTTAAAAAGTCTATCCAACCACATAAAACAATGGTGGATACTATAATATGCCACCTCATGGAACAGAAAGATGACCTAATACGAATGTCTACAAATGGCATAATCAATTGTTGATTCAAAATCTTATACTCCATACTGTTTGAACCACATCCCTAGGCTTGTAATCAAGATATGACATTAGCAAACAAAATAAATCAGTGAGACTCTCAGCAGGGGCAGAGGCAGGGGGTGGTAGTGGGGAGCCAATGCCCCCCCCCCCTGCCTTCAAAATTCCCATAAAATCTATTTAAGTTCCACTTATATTTTAGCCTCCTTACCCATGTTTCCTAGTTTTTGCCCCCCCCCCCCCCCAAATCCATGTTTTCTAGGTTTTGGTCCCCCTCAATAAAAAATCCTAGCTCCATTCCCTGACTCTCAGGAAACAAATTCAAGTTCAACTCAGTTTGACAGCTTTACATTTGTAACTCCATGGTAGCAACTTGTCTTGGGCTGAGTTGTATATATAAAACAACTATGTCAAATAAAAAAGAAAAAAAAAGAAAACTCACATTGACATTGTGTAGAAAAGAATATTGCTAGTAACAGGGAAATACTTTATTGGATTCGAATCCAATCATTCTGCCTAAATTGCCATTAAACGTGACAACGTGTGCATGACTGGTCAGAACTCAGGAGTGACTTCATCCAAAAAAGGGGATTATTGAATGTAGAAACAATTATTCAAATTACTAAGCCTATGGGACCACAACTAGTTTGATACCATGTAAAACAAAGACCAATACAGATGAAAGGAAGAGAAACCAAGAGAAGAGGAACTATAAGCAGAAGTTAGAAAATCATCTAAAATTTGGTAGAGTGGTAAGTTGCCTTGATACTAAAACTGACATGGTTCAGAAAAGTACTGATGTAAACGGTAATTAATATCACATATACATTCTCGGCTGAGGGGTTGATTTCCAGACACTGGATCTCCTGCCCACGAGAATTCTGCCCACGCCTGCCCACAATACACTACCTCCCGTGAATTGGGAACATCTCCCCCTGCATAATACAATGCAGAGGATGAGATGTTCTTCATGTGTGGCTGCGATTAATGTGGGCAGAGTTCTCGTGGGCAGGAGATCCGGACTCTGATTTCCATAGATACCAATGATAGTCAACTGAATCAATAATGGAACCCCAGCTGCCTAACTGTAGCCTCTGAAACAGATATAAGATATTATCCATTATGTCGGTATACTCGAGAGATGCCATGTTTAGACTTTAGGCTATGTTTGGTTTGAAGGAAACGGTAGGGAAAGGAAGGGAAAGACATGGACAAGATTTGTAAAGGTCTCCCTACCTTTCCCTTCCTTTCCCTACATTTTCCTTCAAACCAAACTGAACATAGCCTGAGAGTGAGCATCTGAACAAGAAATGAATGGTTCAAAAACAGACAAGGAAAATTGATTCTACTAAAAATTATCAAAAAAATGATTCTACTAAAAATTATCAAAAAAAAAAAAAAGGTTCTACTAAAAATTATAAAAAAAAATGATTCTACTAAAAATTATAAAAAAAAAATGATTCTACTAAAGTGGAAAAGTAAAAACTGAATGAATCTATTGAAAGCCTTTAACTTCTTCTCCAATAATAAGTGTGTCTTAACGAGCAAGTTGGTTGTTCAGAGAGCAGTACACTACCTCAAGGAATGCCTTCAGAACCCACAAAAACGCCAATACTATAATTCCGTTAACCGAAAAGCCCACCTGTAAGTAACCAAGACATGTTTGTTAAGGTTACGAATAGATTCATAATTTCGAAATAAATTTCCTTCAGGGATGAAATCCTACACATGAAATAATGGCGCCGATAAGACAGCAGCTGGAAATTTAAGCAAAAATATTAAAATTGGAGTTTAAGTAGTATCACGGGCAGCAAGAAGAAAACATCTAAAGGTATTATTTTCAACTTGACTGTATATCTGCTAAGGAAAAGCCCTTCGTTTAGGAAGTGTTTGGTTTAATGGTAAATAAGAGAGAAACAGAAAGTTGAGGGAAATTCTAAGTAATTTCAGAAATTTTGTTAATTACTTTCCCTGGACTTTCTGTTTGTCTCTTATTTTCTATCGAACCAAATATAGAAAATTTAGAATGCATTTTCTGCACCACATAGATGAAATAAATCATACTTTATTGGAGGAATCATTTTGGAATACAAGGACAAACCAATTTAGTGGAAATAGAAAGCGGAAGGACTGATCGGACGGCCTTCCTAGCGCGCCGGGAGATCTTCCGGAACACATTCTGAACGAAACGAACGAGAAGATCCAAGCTCCGATCTTCGTCTTCGCCCTCTTCATCGTCATCGGCATCGTCGTCGGTGCCGAAGTCGTCATAGTCCCTGGCGATCCTCCCGCTCCAATTGCGTGGATCAGAGACCAAATTGTCACTTTCCTGGTTAAAATTGAACAGATAATTGAAGGAAAAAAATATTCTATTTCGAAGATGCCTTTGCAGCAAATGAAAACAAGGAAAAAGGGAGGTTATTCTTTCTAGTCAGAGAGGGAGTACCTGCGAGTAGTTGGAGAATCTTCTGGTAGCTGGGAGTCGGAGACAATAACGGAGCCGAGGAGTATTAAACCAGATTGGAAGTTGGTGAGAATGGTCTTTCCGCAGCTTCGTTTGAAAGCTAGTGGAAAGAAACTGGGGAGAGAGAGGATGGGAGGATGCCAACGCCATGCGATACCGATACGAGCGAGCGAGAGAGCGGGAGAAGTAGAAATGGAGACGAAAAATATGATGGAGAAACGGGAAAAGAAAAGGCTCCCACCTCCCAGTCCCAGATCGAGTTACGAGGTTACCACGTCGACAACTGCGAGGCTTGCTTTTCTACAGAACAGAAGCATTGTTTCCATGTTTCTGCCAAGTAGCGTGATGATGTGATCAATATGAACCGTCCATTATCCATCGAGTAAGATACTCTCTAAATCCGCCCCACAACGTCTCACAACACATCTCCGCCGTATATTGGGAATATCTCCTCATGATAGTACTAAAATAGATATTGATGCTAAAATAGTAGTATGTATTGATGTTTATCGCATTATGTAAGGTTATAATGGAATTTAAAATTATGGACTTTTTCATAAATTTTTCTTCTCCTCCTTGGGATGGGGTTACACTTGGGCCCCGTTCATTTTTGGATCCCTGTTAACAATGAGCGTTTCAATTATAAAAATACATTATTAAAACTGTCTAATTTTGTCTCACCCAATTGATATCCAAGAAAAAATAAGGTATTTTGGTCAATAAAAACCAAAATCGGATTGACTCACATTCCTCCCTCTCAAGATCCAAAAAACCAATGGACTCTTACACAACTTATGAAATGTGAATGGGATACCCATATCCATCCTCCAAAGTCCATAAGTAGCCCCAACCCTGGTGCATGTGGGATTAGGGGATTTGATCCTAATAAATCTCTACAACAATCAGCCCGAGACCCTTACCAACTGAACCAAGCACCCTATAGTATAAATTTATCTTACATTATTGTACTTTTTCTTTTTTTCTTTCGATTAGTATGGTTGAAAATTTTAGTATTGATCTTATTTTCTCATTCACGGCCTGCAATATATTTATTACATTACATATTATCTTTGGAGAAGCCAAAATCAAAGTAAAAAAATTGTTTGATGAAAAAGTTCGGAGTGGATTTCTTATCTAAAAAAAGGTCTGTTTGAAAAAACTGAAAAAAAAAAGTCATTTTGCTTTTTATGTTTTCAAGAATTAAGGCTATGTTTGGTTTGAAGGAAAATGTAAGAAAATGAAGGAAAAAGTAGGGAAACCTTTACAACCCGTGTATTGGTTTCCCTGTCTTTCCCTTCATTGTCTTGCCTTTTGTTTCAATCCAAACATAGCCCAAGAAGTTTTTTTTTTTTTTTTTTAAATAGGTGATGACCAGCCAAACACTAAAAAAGTATTCTTTTCAAGATATCAATTTCTAAAATTGGCTAAATTTTCTAAAAGCCGAGGGCTTAGTTATGATGTCCACACTCCACAATTTGTTCATCACTTGGAATGAAATGAATAGTGAGAGACTTGTCTACAACCTTCTCTCGAATAAAACGAACATCGAATTCAATATGTTTTGGCACGCCCATGATGAACAAGATTGGATGCTAAGTGAGTGGCAATGTAGTTGTCACACCATAGAGAAAGAGAGAAAGAGAGAGAGAAATCGGCTTCTATCGATGCTTTTTTTTCAAGTTTTTATTTTTATTTTTTAATTTGGTTTAGAGGGATCAGGTTAAGGCTAATCTATCACCTGAATCACTGCCTGACTTGAAACACCCCCTATAGGAGCATATTAGAAGCCTATGATATGGATGGTAGGAAAAATGGGTCATTGTAACTTTGGAGGAGAAGCTATGAGGCGCGTCTGAAGACACTGTCTTTAGAACACTATTTGCCCCACTCAGTTTCACTGAGTTTGCTGTTGGGTTACAGGCAAATCTGTTCCCAGGATACAATAGAGCCTTGGGCGAGAATCTACAACCGGCGGAGTTGAAGAATCTCCGAAGAAACCTTCTGTGAGACTGTAGGAGACCGAACTGAGAGAGAGAGAGAGAGAGAGAAAGTGGATCTCGAAAATGTGTGTTTTTGAAGTATGATTCATGCTCCTTAAATAATTTATGAAGAGGTATGAAGAAAAGGTAGGTGCTGGTTCAGAGAAAACACCTTGAACAGTCACAATTTCAAACATTGTGACCATTTAAAAAGTAGTTAACAGTTAATGACTGTCAACTTTGAATTATGCCTCTTGATCACACCCGATTGAATTGTTACCATTGATCTCATCAATGGTCAGCATCGCACCAAAAACCAAAGCCGCCCTTCACGAGCAAAGTGCGCTTCTAAAGCGCCTCATTGTGCCGCACACACGCACGCACACGCGTGTGCGTGCATGCACGGTATCAAACCCCCATACTCTCTTCTACTATTTCTAAGGAGTGTAAATCAGCTCCTATTAAAATACTGAAAACAAAGTTTATAAATGTGGGACAAGTTCAAAACCGAGTTTTGTAAGAAAAAAGCTAATTTTCCAATCAAATGTGCATGTGCAATTTCTCATATAATTAACCAATCAAACCCATTGGATTTAATCTCTTATGAGATTAAAATCCAACAATCGATGCTTTGGACCTTGATCATAATATCGGCTTAACAACAAACTTAGTAAGTAACAGCAGGTGATTCGAAAAAGACCACCAACAATGATTCGAAAAAGAGTGGGATTATCAAAGAGAGGACAAAAATCACCTAGGCGACATGAGGCATTCATAGTCATAGGAGTGGTACTAGGTTTGCAATCTTGCATATTTGCATGCAATAGTGAGTTTTGAATATGTGTGTACTAATAAATATGTATCACAAAGAGTAAAGCAATGCCAACTGAGATATCAACTCTTGATTGGTAGATGGGGAACTCCCAGCTATCAGAATGCCATAAGCATAAATAAGTGTTAGTAAAATAGAATAACCATCACGTTAAGAATAAGGAGTAAGTATGTAATTCAAGGAAATCCAGGAGAAGTGATTGTACAAGCTCAAGGAATCTGTTTAAGGCTCTATAATGATTTGTTGAATTAATAGACATTATTCAGAAAACGATAATTAACAAATCCAATGGATTGTTTCATATATACCTGCTTTTGCAATAGACCATAGAAAAAGACATTACCAACATCCAATTGATGAATCTACCATTTGAAACAAGCATTCAAAGATAATACAGTCCCAATGGTTGTGGGTTTCACAATGGAACTAAAAGTCTCATCAAAGTGGATGCCTACCTCCTAAGTGTAACCTTCGGTAAGCGTGCTTTGAAGCACTCGAAAGAACCATCTTCTTGATGTTTAATTTTATACACCCAAACGTTTCCAACAGCGTTCTTGTCGGAAGTAACAGGGATGAGATTCCAAGTATCATTTTAAATAAGACCCTTATATTCCTCGAGCATAGCAAAGACCCTTATCTGGGCTTTGTGTATGGTAAGTGGGTTTGGTTTCTTGTAAAGAACTAGAATGGAGTTTGAGGATGCCATGCTTAACACGTGTAACCATGGAAGTGGATGGTAGAGGGATGGACTAAATAAGCAGTTGTTGGAAATGCAAGGTGGGTGACCACTAAAGGAGAAGATGCATCACAATGAATGAGTTAAAGAGTCAAAGAAACTAGTATTAAAATTAGAAAGAAAATAGAAGATGACACAAGTAACAAAAAGATAATGAATCAAGCGCTGTAGGTAGATTTCTGCATTGCGATTTGCGAACAATAGTGATTCTATATATCTAATCCATCATATGGTGCCTGTAGTTGCAGCTTCCCAAGATCATTAGTAGCTCCAAAGTCGGAAAACCATGCATCAACCGATTTAGCAGATGTAGCATCATAAGCAGTAAGTGGGTTTTTGTTTGTTTTAAGATACTTAAGTTTGCACTCTTTGGCATGAAGAGGAGAAATTCCTTACTGGTAATATTCTTGGTATCACGATAAAGTCAAAAACATACCTTGCAAGCTAGCATAAGAAAGAATATTTTCCCTTGTAGTGACAGTGTAGTAACAAAGACATTATATTCAGCATCAAGGTTCAAGTGTATCCACACTTGGTTATTGGTTTTATAGCCCACAACTTGGGCTAGTGAGGTCTGAGGAAGACGAAGGTGTCAAAGCTGGGCAAGGAGTTGTGCCATCAACATAAGCAAAAAGATGATGACCGAGGAGGGGGTTCTCAACTTGAAAATGCCAAACATTAATGTAATTTGAAACATCAAGCAAGCTTCACTGAAATGACGAGTTGAGCGAATTGGGTACAGGTCGAAGGATTTGAGGAACCGTTACTAGTTCTCAACACGGTGGAACGATGTGGACCAAAGGAAATTAAGGACGTTAATCAAGGGCTTTGATACCATGAACGAATTTGGATAAATAAGAAAGGCAAGATGATCTTTCCTTGGTTGGTTGTATTCTTTTTGTAGATGAACGGAGCATGAGAAGTTTATTTGTTACAAGATAATAAAGGTAAAATAGAAGGAAATTAAAGAGATAAGAGATGTACATCAGAGGGAGAGAGAGAGAATCCTATGTTACATGAGATATTGCTACTTCCTATACACGTGTTGAGGATCGATGGTGTTTTACACATACTAGGCACGTAATAGTGTTACCAATTTAACGATAAAATCGGCTTCACTGTTTACAAGACCATATTTACATCGTTCATACAACTTTGAGAGACTGCAAACAGTGTGAGGAATACTGAAGTCGATTTTTTTTAACAATTAGCTATTATCATTCTATCTCAAGTTCATACGTTCAAGCATAGGATCCAATATGAGCCAAGGACACAAAAAACGGAGCTTACGCTCTTTGGACTATTTGTAGATCTCAAAATGCAATTATTTTTCAAAACCCAGCTGACTTGTTTGATTTGTGATATTAATATGTGAAAGAGGACGATGAAAAGCATGACGAGAAATTTTTGTCAAGCTTCCTTAAATAATGATTCAAACAAGTCAAAGAGATGTTTTTGATGGCATTCTCCCGAAGCTGGTGCGATCGATCGATATCGATACGGATGGGAGTTTAGCAATGTAATTAAATAAAGCTAGTTAATTATGGTGTGTGATATAACTTGTGACCATTCTGGTTCGCGTGTAGCTAAATGCATATTCGCCTGTGGCCCCATTATCATTGATCCCACATCCTGCTAAACAGCTCTAAGCTGCGTCTTTCCATCCTGCAAGGCCTTGTCCCCGCATATCGGTATTTTATGCAATACTCTTTTAAGACTCTCCGTCTCCGAGTATATTATCATTTCCTTCTCTCCCAATCGTTGACATTTTATGCAATACCCTTTAACTAGTATGACAATACTCTATAAAAGAAAATCACTGTTCGAAAATAAAAAATCTATATTTGATTATGATTGTGTGAGAGAGATAGAGAAACCGAATGTTATTAAGTTGAACCATTGAAAGTAATCGAAGCTATATATCCTTTTACATCATTGCATAGGTTTTTTTATCACCACACTAATAACTCTTGATGTCGCGCAATCTCGCTATTCTTGCGTGTCTGATGATTCAGACTCTTATTCGGATTATACTTTGTCAAGCCCAGTTGATTTTGTTTTGCAAGAGTAAGAGTTGGAGTGTCCGACTTGTCTTTACTTAGGGTGGGCACTCCCATACTTAAGTCAAAGAGTGTTTGAGAATCTTAGATAATGAGAGAGCTTGTAATCGTGCGTACCTTCACAGATAGAAATAAGTGCCTTATATAGGCATCAGTGGTCTTAGTCCTCTTACAACGGGTCTCATCTTCTCACAGAATCGTTTTCGCTTGATCAAGTGAATTATTACATTAGTTACGAGATCTGCACGGGGTTATGATCTGCCCGAGTAATTCTGAGGTGTGCAGTGCGATAGGCTGATCTAATGGTCGAGGCATTAATGTTCCAGAGATCTCAAGCTAGTAATAGATCATCGGGACAATTCAGCGGGCTCTCCTTGCAAGTCACTGTAGGTTCCTATAGTTCGGCCAATCTCTAAAGCAGGTCGCTATAAGCGGGGAGACCTAACAACTCGGCCTGGCCGAGGTGGAGGTCGACCTGAGTAAGGTGTTTCAAGCTAACTTGCCAAATTAGTTTGCTTATTCAACGCCAAAGTATCATTTGCAAGCCACGTATCGCAATATGATTCAGAGGACCAAATTATCCCTCATCAACTCTCTTTACATAAAGTCATTGATTGTGAGAATCAAATTCATATTTATGATATACTAAAATAGCAACTGAATCACCACATAAATCATTGCATCGATAGGATTGGATTTGCCTTTTTTAAGTTTTGTCAAATAAAAAACAACTCTTTCACTTTTTATGTTCGCCGTTAAATTAACAATTAAAAAATATATTTATTCCAATGTATTAATTTGCAACATTAAAATCGTCATGAGTTCATCTCTCAAGAACTCTGATTAGTGCGTTCTTAAGATGTTATGCTGTATTTGGCATTCCTTATTTTTAAGGATTTATTACTTTTGAGTGTTAAAAACTCAGTATTAATTTCTAGGAGCATTTTAACTATATAAATAAATAAATCTTTAAAATAAGGAATGCCAAATACAACCTTAGTAACCAACTAAGCATGTTCTCTTTCGACCGACTTAATTTCTGCTATTCTCCTAACACAAAAAAATGAGCATTTCTTCAGCAAGATTTGCTTTTACATTTTCACCTGAAATTACATAAGCATTTGAAGGAGAAAAGAGAACTGACAAAGTGGTCTGGTACTCTGGTTTATAATTTTTATCTGGTTATCACCAGCTGCCACCACCTTCTTTGTTATTGTCAACGTATCATGATTAAAGGAAGGAGCCACAGTTTGGCTTTCTTGTGCTTGCAACTCAAATTTCAGGTGTTGATGACATCTTTATAGAAGGGTGCATAATATTAAAGAGGAGAAATTAAAAGAAAAAAATAAATAAAAGATGGATTATCTGCAACACTAAACTAGAATGCTCACTGAGGGTACTTTTGGGAGGGCTTTGACTTTAATTGAGTTGCTTTTACTGAATCACTTTGACGGATTTGGTTTAGGAAAATGATCAATCAGCCTAGAGTCAAAATTTATAAGCTCAAAATACTATTGGTGTAGGTGTCAATTCGAAATTGATGCCAATTCACGGGTGAACGTTGATGCATAGAATGTGAATTATTGACCTTTTGAATGTTTATAGCTTTGCAGTAAAAATAAAAAATCTGCATTAGAAAAATCTGTACTCCAATTTGGTTTCAACTAATTTTTTTTTACTTAATGAATGCATATTTAGGCTTTAGCCCTCTCAAACAGGCACTGAGCTATGGTTAGCATGCATTTTTAAACCGTGAAAATCACCATTTTACCAGTACCCAGAAAGGTCACGTCCAGTCCAGTCCAAGACTTACAACTAGCTTTATAGTAAAGCTGCAATCACCATTTCACCAGAACCCAGAAAGGTCATTAGATCACCAGTTCAACCGTTCAGTCCAATCCAAGTCTTAACAACACTACTAGCTTATAGGAAAGCCGCAAATGAGACAAGACTCACCCAGATTAGTTTGGCTTGTTGAATTCTTGACATTTATAGATATAAGAAAAGAATACGTTGCTTAGCAGTTTTTGTAAGATACCGATTACCAAGATTAATATTTGTTATACGAGTATACCTAAAGTTGAGCTCAGGCTCGGTTATAACAACTTAGCGTGGTCATTCACTCACTCATCCAGTCGTATACCAAGCCGAAGATACTCCCTTTGGAAGTAAAGACAATTAAGTATCTTTCCCTGTAACCATTGCAACAGTTAGAAAACGGCCAGCGCAATGATGCCGGAAGAGCTTGGCTTTGACCAATCACACCCGGCCCACTCCCTGGTCCCTGCCGTGAATTTTTATGAATACCACCTGATTTGTCATCACTTCCGGTTGATTGGCTTTGGTTAAAAGCTTTTCCGGTATCATGCCTTTCTGTTATCTCAAAATTTTTTTCTCCTCTTTCCCAGAACAAAAAAGAATTGTAGGATTTTTTATTTCGAACTGATTTATACTAAAGAAGGATAACAGAGGGGGGAAGGGGAATTCAAAATTCTACGGAGAGTCAGAGGCCTTTGCTCCATGGAGTGGCTGGGCCAAAGGCCCCACACCAGAAAGAGAATCAGTGACACCATAAGAAACAAAACCCAGATGCTAGCCCAGAATCCCTGGTTCTTTCTTTATGTCCTTAACCTTTTTTCGTTGTGAATATTCTTTTTTTTTTTTTAATTAGTAATGGAAGTGCTCTGATTTCTGAATGGATTTATGCTTTCTTTAATCTTTATATTGAACTAAAGCCGCCCAAACCGATTCTGGGCCTGGCAACGTTGACAGAATCCAAAAGAAACAGAAGCTACAAAGCCCACAAAACTGCAGCAACGGATAAGGCGTAAAAAAGTTGAACTTGTGTAGTGTTTACGGTGACAAGTTTGTCACGGTTGTGGTTCATTAATGAATCAATCCACAGAACATCAAAATTATTTAAACATGTGGCTTATGTTAGATTCGGGCTCATTTGCCGTGGATGGTTTCGAATGGTTCGCATGTTGGCCATGTTACATTTACAAATACAATGGTTAAAGAACTCGATCTAACTCACCAATCCCCATGGGTCTCAGATTAGACATCTTTACCATTACAAATAGATCTAGCATTACAAGTCTACACAAACACACAAACAAAACGAAAAAAAACAGAGGAAAAATGAGGAACCCATCTGCCCTTTTATTGTAACAGAATCAAGCTCAGAAGTTTCAGTCTCTCTCTTAATTTAGTGCCCGCTATTAACAATCCTTCTGTTACAGGTTATGAAAACTCTCACAAAGCTTCTCACATACCTCTGTACTATAGCACCCATAAAAACAATCATCTCCCCAAGTCAAGTAAACCTATGCTGTCTGACTATACATGGTGTGTGTGCCTATCAAGTCACCTTCTTCTGCTAAAACTCGAAGAACAAACGGTTAGGAGCCATGGACTATACAACTCCGAAAAATTCTCTCTCACTCTCTTTTACTTTCTACTGGTTTTTCAGAAAAATAAATAAATAAATGTAAGATTAAATGAAGACTGGTCCAGAGATTCCTTTTTGATGGAGTTGACTTCAAAAAGACATCTATAACTACACCTTCATGCAACCTGCAAGATGGGACAAAACTTTCAATGTAAAAGTACAAAACTATAAGTTGGATTAAACCAAATGTTTTTCTTTTCTTTTTTATTTCTTTTACCATTATGACCAATATTGTCCAGAGTTGAGTTAGGAACGAAGCCCAATTGGATAACACCTTGAAGCTCATCATCCCATGCACCGGGTATCTGTAACCAGAGGGCTCTATAATCAATGACTGATGAACAAAGGAGAGGAATGGGAGGTACATCAACTCATTTGCCTTACCGGAGGAATGGGGGTTAACTGTGGATTTGTACCCTGGACTACTGGCAAGGCACCCTGTGATGGAGTTATGTGCTGTTGTGGAAAAGAGGAGCTCATTCCTGGAGCAAATCCAGGAGTACTTGAACTGCCACCTCGTGAATGAAGCATCTATACAGTGGAGTCAAATTTGTCAACTAACAAGGAGTTCATAGCAAGCTCTAAAGAAACCGTGCTTCACCTTCATCTATAGAACTATTATTACAACATCCATACTTACATCTTTCGATAGAAATCGTTCCATGTTAATGTTTAGCTCCGGATTGACAGTGGCAAGTTTCATTGACAGGAACTGCGGTAGAACATTTGACATATCATAAGAATCGACAAAGCCAATTAGAAAAATAAACAATCTAAATTCCTAACTCCACTTACTAAATGGAAAATATGCAAATAGACCCAAGTTTCAGCATTTTATAACAACATTGCACATAAAACATAATATGAGCTTTTATGATATGGGATTGTAAACGAGATCACATCAGCCCACATCCACATTGGAACAACACAAGCTCAATCTTCCCCTCCCTGAGGTAAGGAGACCATTTTCGATTACAAGAAGACATTCACCGTCCCCCCTTAAAATTCTTCCCAGAAACATCAAATGGTGGAGCATTCAATTTAGAGAGCCAGCTCCAAGCACGAGGCAGGCAGAACCAATCAGGACTAAACATTCAATGGACCAACCAGTCAACTTTCATTCTAGAACTAAAACTTGAATGGAGGGATGGTACTTTGAACGAAACATAAAAATCCCATTTACCGGCACTTGCATCAAAGAGAAATGAACTAGAGAAATGCCCCCTAGGTGCTTACTAGTAGTGTAGAAACACAGTGGTCTATATCATATGGAGGTTTTCTCCTTCACTCCCCTGTTTTCTTCTTGTTAAGTATATAGAAGAATTGGTGAACTACATACCTCAACCTGCCGTTGTAATGATTGCACGTAATTGATAATTTCATCAAGCATTCCAGCCTTCCCAGTAACCTTTAATTGTAAAAAACAATAACTAATTAGAAGCAACGAGCTAAATAAGAGAATCCACAGAAATAGAGAAATTAAAACTTTCTTCATCTACCTTGTTGCATCCTGGAACAAGATCTTGAAGAAACCTCATCCGCTCACTGATCTTTTCTCTTCTGACCTACACATTGATGAAGGATGTATGCTCAACAATCTGGAGAAAGACAGAATTTCTAATATGAGAACTACGGATGGCTCATAGAAAGAAGTTACCCTCTCTGCCAGGCTGTGACTATTGGTAGCCTGGCCTCTTCTTGCTCTTACATGAATGTAATCTTCTTTTGGGGCGTCCCCATCCTGGGACCGGTCTTTAGCTTGTTTACCTGTTACCTTACAACGCGAATTAGCACCTGGGTTCTGCTCGTTTTTCTGTTTCTTCTCATCCTGCTCATTGGCACCATCTAAGGTCTTCTGTGAGAGGTCCTTTTGCTGCTCAGCCTCCAAACTCTGTCCCTTCGGAGATAAGAACCAAATCACAATCTTGCATGACATAATGGTGAACGATCATGAAGTGTAACGCAGTTTACCTGACTGGTATCAAATTGAGAATGATTTTCAGGCACTCTTTTCCTTTTCTTTCCATTAGGTGAAGGTCCCCCAGCCCCGTCGTCCTGCTGGTCCTCTTGGAAGACTCTGGCGTGAATAGCACCACTCGTTGAACTTGCGGTTTTCTCAGTATCACCCTCCTTGTTTGAGGAGGGGTAATCGAGACAGTCAGCATTGACAATTTGGTCACAATCTGGCAAGCCAAGGGAGCTAACCATATCAGAGAAGCTCCCACTACCAAAACATGGAAGCTTGGGCGCTAGGTCGACAAGGTTAGGATCAGATGGAAACTGAACAAGGTGAGGGCTGACTCCCCGAGTTTCCAGCATACCAACACCATAAGTTGAAGTAGTAATTTGATGGGGAGAAACAGTAGAAGAAACCTGGAATTCCACGTTCTGTGCCTGTGAAACAAATGGATCCCAAGGAGAAGGGAAGAATGAGTCCACTACATTGGAAGATTTAGACATGGACATTGAGCTTGCTGTCATCCCAACAACCTTCTCAGGCACGTACATCCCTGAAGATGGACAATTCAGAAGGCTTCCACATCTCTGTTGGAACCCCAAATCCCCATTATCATCAGCACCCATGTCCTCTAACGAGACTAACTAAATTTTCCAATCTGTTGAATTCAACCTATTTCGAGCCCAATTCAGTCTCCCCCCAAATGCAAGTGAAATAGCTAAGTTAGCTTAAAAGAGAAGTTCTGTAAGTAAAGCCAAAGTGGGTTTGACTAAAAATAGCCGGTAATTTCTTGCAGGACTCAACAAGGAACAAATAACCTTGGCAGCTTTATAGAACCAAGTAGGGATTAAAGCAAAAGAATGGCTCAGTTGCAGCATCAAAGGAAAAGGAGAAATCGAGTGTACCAGGCATATAATCTACAATCTACACGGTACAAGCAACTTACCTGTGCCTTCTAAAACCCTAAGATCACGTCTACTCTAATGTGAAAAAATGTCCTACAGACAAGAAAGTGAACCTTTCAGAGCACAAAGGAGACAAACAAGAAAAGAATGGCATTAGTTAACAGCTCATCAAACTAACAAAAAAAGGAAAGCAGATTCCCTTTTTCTTTTGTCTTTAAAAGAAACGAAATATCAGCATCTCTTAACTATGCATTCAATCCAAATAAGCATAAAATTCCATTGGTCAGGTTCAAGAGAGGATCATTTGAAACTTGTATGCCATGATAGAAGCTGAAAGTAATGAATACAGAAATCTCAGCAGAGCTCAAGAACTGGTCTGATTTCAAATTCAATTGACCCAAACCCCCACCCAGATAAAAATATCAGAATGGCAGAAACCCTGCTGAGTTTTTTTTATTTTTTTTTTTCCACACAATAATATGTCTTACTTTAGGTACACTAGAATAGAACACACTAAAAGCACCAAATGCTACTACAATTACACAAAACAGTAGAACGGCCGAACGGGTAAGGTTTAAATCTTCCAGCCAACACAAGTTTCAATATCCCCCAAATAAAGCGTTACAGAACCATTAGAGCATCAAATGCTGGTCCAGATCAGGCAATCGAAAAGGGGAAAAAATGAAAACCCTTAATCACCCAACTGTATATTTGCAGAAATGGTGGGAAAAGCACTACAGATTGTTGGGAGGTTGGAGTGTGGGGGTTTTGCTTACTGCAACAACTAAACAGATGAAATGTACGATTCCAAAGGACAGATTAACCACTGCAAATTACCCTTGCTGCTAAAATATATAAAAACCTAACCCCGTTTCTTCTCAGTAAATTCATTCTGATTTTTTATTTAAGTTATCGTATATTTATTTATCTTTTTTTTAGTTAGAGAGAGAGAGAAAGAAAGAGGTAGGTTCTTCTCTTCAACTCTAAGCTTGCTTGACATCTTTTACTGACACAATTGCCAACTATCCTAATTCCCAACAGACCTACTGCTGTTATGCACTCAACATATATATATTTTTTCTCCCTGCCAAGTGCCAACTAACCCCCTCTTTACTTTTGAGAGGGGATAAATTACATAATGGAACCCAGCTCCATTATCTCGGATGCACCTCTTAATCAATAATCTGGGCCATTCTGTCTGTAGACGTAGACCAGATCGCATCCGTTTGGTTCAGAAACAACTCAAGCCTTCCGATCTAGAATTGGACGCCATAATTTATGGCGAACCATTGCCTAAAATCCCTGGATGCATCTTGGCCATATATGTGAGGTTGGACACAGAAGTATGGCCCACGGGATAATGGTGCAAGAGGATAACCTGTACGACACGTGTAGGGTTAAATGCATCATAAGTATTAAGTAGTCATCCATCATGCTGCTATTGTTTGCTCTTGAGTCTTGAGTAGAGTATCCCTTTTATTATTTTAAGTTTCTCACTCTTTGAGTCTTGACTCTCTCTCTCTCTCTGCTCAGGCTTTCTGCCACCAAAGCATCGTCTAGTAATAACAGACGGGAATCTTTACCATCTTTCTACCTTGTTGTCATTGTACTGTTTCCAGCTGTTGATGTTGCTTGCCCCTGTAACTAATGAATCCTTCTCTAGTCTCCCTACTCTAAGTTGGTCAAAACAAACGACAATTCTTGGTCAACTATTTCGCTGGAAGATGCAAATCCATCGGATTTAGCGATGAATCATTCAGTGTGAACACATGCCATGGAGATCGGTAAACCTCATTAATGACAGAACAACTAGAGAGATGAAGTTATTAATGATTATGAACCTAGTCACGTAGGAGCTTCTTTTTTCTTTTTTCGGGTATGAGCGGAGTTTGCATTTGAGTGAATCTTTTGACTTTGTACCCTCGGTATTATTATTATTATTATTATTATTATTATTATTATTATTATTATTATTATTATTATTTTAAATAAGGTACCCCGGTATAGACTATACTATTGGAATTAGGGTTGGTTAACAACGTACGGTACAACCAACTCCAACCATAAGCTATTTGGGTTGTTGTTTCACACTCACTTTGGAAATCGGAACAGGGCTCATGGAGATCTTGACTTGGGCGAGAATTCGACATGGGCTCGAACTAGCCCATGAAAATTTGGACTAAAAAAAAAGTTCAAGGCTTCAAGCTTCGTACCCAGACTGATCTGGAACGTAAAAGGAGCTAAAGTGAGGAGTAGAGAAATGGTTTGGTATCTGGTTTCAACCAAACTGTAAAGCGTTAAATTTGTGTCAGTACTCTGTACTCAATAAACGCTTTAACGCTTTGGGTTCAAAGTTTAAACATCAAAGCCCTAACATGAAAATTTGGAAATATATTTCATATTTGCAGCCAGCTCCCCAATCCTCATCTCTCTACTCTAAAAATAGGAATATTGAACATAATCCATCTAATAGATCGCAATGGAAATGAGAAAACGAATCTAATTCTTTCAGCAGCGCCTTGCCTTGGTTAAACATTTGATTCAACTCAAGTACTCGACTCAGGTTTAAATCCTAATATTCCAGACCTAACTTCTTCTTCACACAGGCCCAGCTTAGAGTCTTCGACAATAACTCAACTCAAGAAAAGGTAGAAGCCCGATGCATAAAAAAGGTAAGGTAGAAGACTGTACCAATAATGGCTTCTTAGTGCTTCTCATTTTCCTAAGCTCTACAGTAATTAGGAGCATGTTGACCATGGAAAGGTGGGTAATGGACGGGTTAAACCGGGTCCCTATAAAGGGCATCATTGTGACGAGAACGACCCAAACCGGGTCAGGGTTTGTGGTCGGTTCATTTTCATGCTATAACACTTGAATTGACTTTATGCATAATTATTTAATTGTACTTTTTTTGTTTAAAAATGATAATACCGTATCCCTTCCCTCTTATTTGATATTCGTTTGTTATATTCTCTGGAGCTACTTGGAGTCTTGGACCCACCAGTTCTAGTCCTAATTACAGGGATGGAACAAATTAATAAAGCTCGGATCTGGATCCTCCTGCCTCTGTCATCTCCATTGGTAATTGGTTCAATAAGACGCCTTCAATTTTTGGTTCAATAAGACTTTAGATGTCCTGTTCACAAAAATTCTATCCACGTCTACCCACAAGGCCACAGTTCACTATCTCCGTGCATCAGTAACATCTCCCGTATATAATATTAGATAGGAGAATGAGATGTTTTCTATATATAACTGCGATGTTATGTCGGTAGATATGGCAGAGTTCTCGTGAGTAGGAGATTCGAAATCGTTCAATAATGCTTAAAGACGATCTACAAACATTCCTTCTTGAATCAAGTTCAAGCCTATTTCCATATGGACGGGAGGGACTATATGTATAGGGGACGTGAATGACTTGGCAACTACGAATACCAAATAGCTAGTGGGTATCCCACCACCACCAATGGCCAATGGAAACGGATCATCATCCGATTAGTGGAACATCTATTGGACCAGAAAATCTGTCCACCAGACCACCCAAAAATTGCATAGATTGGAAAGAGTTTAGATCTGCACCCCCACAACGTCCCACAGTACATGTTGTGTATTGGAAACATCTCCTGATGATAGTACTAAAAATGATGATGTCATCATTGGGAAATGTTCCCAATACACGTCGGGAAGTTCTGTGGAACATTGTGGCACCCCCTTGTGGGGCACAGATCTGAACTCGATTGGAAAGCCGATGACCCGAACAATTCGGTTTAAAATGGCGACCAGTATCGGGAAATTAATGTGGGATCCCCCGAACAAAGAGCATTCCATTAAAAGTGGGTTGCAAACCTCCATCCTAACTCATTTTTCTATTGATCCGGTTCCCCTTCTTTTAAAGATCTTAGTTACGATTGGTAAGCCTTTTTGACAATTTGCCCAAAAATGTCTTTTCCTTCTCTTAAGATTTGAGTGGATAATTTACTTTCAAAGATGCTAATTGTACTGACGATTTAAACTTACAGAAATTAACCATCCGTATTAATAGGGGTGTCAACAGACCGGTTTTGGTTCGTACCCCGTCCAAACCAAAACCAAATTTGGATGGATTCGACGGACCAAAAAGACATATTATATTGGACCAGTTTAAACTTTATGGTCCAAAGTTTTTTTTGGATTGATTGGATTGGACTGAATCTTGTCCGAAATAAATAATGTATAAATATATTTTGGATATGTTATATGAAAATAGTGGGGCAAGGCACCTATGGCATTTTGGGACGCATAGATCTCAAAAATATATCCAAAAAAAAAATCACCTTGATCGAACATCGGAGTGCAAAGTTATAGTCTTCGAAAGTATGCATGTATTCAAAGTACAACCTGCAACCCAGTCACCAGGTCAAACAGGTCAACAGTCAAATGGTTTTTGACTAAGTCAACAGTTTTTATCGTGTAACGGGTCTTGACTGAACCTGACCCAAAATCCTGATTGAGCGACGGTTCAAACAGTTCAACCAACGGGATCAACAACGGGTTGAAAACATTGGGAAATCTTCTGCCTTGATTGGGCGGTTTTGACTGAACTAGTTAACTAATTAAAAGAAACTGCTGGAAAGTTGATTTTTCAGCTCAAATAAGCTTATTTCCAAACACGATTCCACAGCTTTTGGGAGTTTCTCAGCTCATGAAACAACAAAAGCCTTGAAAGCTCGGCACTAAGTTGAATCCAATCCGGACTTCTCACAGAGATCTATGAGAAGAGGCAATGCAAGCCCATCCTTCACTAGCTTCCACACTTCAAAAACTCCCCTTCCATTTCATGAGATGATTTAAAATCACTGACAGCACTATTAGGGGTGTTCTATAACATGAATGTTTTTGTTTTTTTTTTTTGTTTTTAAAATAAGTAAATTAGTAAAAAACAAAAACATGTTCTTGAATTATGTTTTTCTTATCAAAAGGAAAAACAAGTTGGTTTTGTTTTCAAAAACAGTAAATTTTTTTGAACCAATAAAATGTTAGTTTTTAAAACAAAAACAAGTTTTTTAGTATAGAAATCACATGATTTATGGAGCATGAAGTTGAATAATCAGATGAAAACATGTTTTTGAAACCAGATTAAAAAAAATATGGTTTTTGTTTCAATTTTGAAAAAACAAAACAAGCGCACAACCAAAAACATATTTTTCTTGTTTTTTTGTTTTGAAAAACAGTTTGTCTTCAAACCAAGTTATTTTGATTTGTTTTTGGAATAAGCAACAAGAAAAACAATTCGCCCCCTTAGAGTTATAGTTTGTCTTCAATTTATTGATAGAACGAAATGTGACTCATCCAAAGGCACCGCATAAACATCTGAACTCTTCTGGTTAAAGGCCCATAAACATGTACAAGTTTCCCCAGAATCTGAATTATCAATATCATAGTTTCTTGGAGATCAGGACGTGTGTACTGACGATGCACCACAAGAGTCATCGATGCCCATCCTTCTCGAAGACCAAAGACATCAATCTTCGTCTTAGTTGTAGAAACTGTTGGAGATTATGCAAGGTTCAAAGTATGCAAGGTGATACGTATCATTCCAGGACCCCTCCGATACGCCCCTACAGTGGGTGTATCGGAGATCTGACCGGTTCAGGGGGTAGAGGAGACCTAAACCGGCCCCTGAATCAGTTGTGAAAAAATAAAAATAAAAAAAGTACAAAAATGCAGTATTGATTCACCCGATATGCCCTACCAGTGTATCAAGCATATCGATATTTTAAACCTTGAGATTATGAAATTAAGTTCTAATGAGTGTTTGATTGATTAATCACATTATTGGGTACACTTACACATACAGTTTGAAAATGATTTTCAAAATTCCTATCAAACCTTTTATCTTTTTCAAATCTTGTTTGAGATTGAAAATTACAAAACTTGTATTGAATTTTTTAAGAGCCTATTTACATTTCTTGAAACACGCTACCACATAATGACAAATGAAGCTGTTTTTATACAATTGGAGGGAATTACAAAGAAGTTAAGAGATTAGAAGTAAAGCTATAAGCATCGTAAAAACAGATAAAAGCAAGGTTAATATCATTTATATGAGGGCTCAAAGAAGCAACTCTGTGATGTCCCATGCTCGCCAGTCTATCCATGGCTCAACACAGGCACGTATCTGATGTTGAGCTCAATGCAACATTTGATGTCCATGCAGATTTTGATGGAGTTGTTGATGTTTAACGAGGGCTCCATCTTTCCACATAGGCAGCTGATAATAAAACTTGAATGACCTTCAATGACTAGTTTATGATGAGGAAACTTGCAACAATTTCATTGGCCTTAATGGTCGCCCAAGCTCCAGTTTCATTTATTAACACTCTCCTATATCTCTGCAACTATACCATAAAGCTTGGCCTAACTCATCTCTTATAATAGCTCCTAACGCACTAATGCATCAAAATTGATTTTAGTTCCTCATTAAGTGGTTTCATCCAGCCCACTGATAGATTTACCTTTTCCTTTTTCCCATGTTTGTTCGTGTCGGAGATATGGTAAATTCATATAGATCAATTCTTACCAATGGAAGGGGGAATGCTCTTATTATTAAAGATTTTCTCATTTCTCCTCTTCCATATATTCCAAAGGGTAAGTAAACCTTACCTTTTCGATCCTAAGGTTTTGAGTGTTATTATCTGTTCGAATTCTATTCCACCATTCAAACAAGTTTTCATTTGAGATTGGAAGGAGGCCGGTATCCCCCAAGGTTTCCCAAATAAGACTCGAATCTCGACAATAGAGGAAGAGGTGTTCAACATCTTTGTCCTAGCCACAGAATGGACATTCAGCATCAGTTCTTAGAGTCTAGTTCCTTAGCCATGCTTTTGTTAAAATTTTCCTTTTTAAGCACTGGTAAAGGAAGAAAATAACCTTTTGGCGACAATTCAATTTCCAAATATTTCCTAGACCCCATAGGAATTTGTGTGATCCCAATCGCGTCTTTAACGACTATTTACCTTTGGGATCAGGTTTTCAAATCATTCCTAACTGGGATGGGGATAGCTCTAATTTTTTCCCATAAATTTTGGGGGAGAATCTCTATTAATTTTTCTTTATCCCACATCATATCATCCTCAATAAATTCACACACCTTTTGATTTTGAATATTCTGGCTTGAGTCCCTAGTATTTTGTCAAGGGGAATTTCTCACCCACATATCGTTCTAGAAATCAGTAGACTCGCCATTATCCATTTTCCATCCAATTCCCTACTTAAGGGTATCTCTAATTTTAAGAATGCCTCTCTAAGCCCAAGAGATGTTCTTTTTTTAGTTGATAAGCCAGAAATTATCATTTTTTATATATTTATTTTTTATTACTTCGACCCACAAATTATCTGGTTGAGTAAAAAAATTCCAACCTAATTTTGCCAAACTTGCAAAATTTACCCATTGAAGCTTTTTCAAACCCGAGTCCCATTAAACTTGGACTTGCAAAGTGTGTCCCATTTAATTAAATTTATGCTTTTCTTTTCCTTGCCTTCCCATACAAAGCTTCTTTGCTTCCTTTCCAAATTCTCCGCCATAATTTTGGGGAGCTTAAAAGACCTCATTAAAAACTGAGGCATCATTGAAATGGAGGCTTTTTTTTTTTATCCCACAAGCTTTTTATTAACATTGTCTTCTACTTTTCTGATTGTTTCTTTGGTTACTCTACCCTCAATGAGAGGGGGCCCCCAAGTAGGTTTTTTTCTTCTTATCTACTGGGATTTTTATGACTCTACACAACACTTATCCTTTTATGAATATTTTTAGAGAAGAAAATGGTGGATTTGCTAAAATTTGGTTTTTGACCAAATGCACCAACATATCTCTCAATGATTTCCTTGATTCTTAATGCATTATCTATATTTGCCTTTGCAAACACAATACAGTCAATAGAAAATTATAGAAATTTTATCGTTGGCCCTCCTCTTGAAGGTTTAAATCCAAGGATTTCTTTATCTTTTTGGTCCCGCTTACTAAAGAGCTTACATAGTGCTTCATTACAAAACACAAATATATACAAGGATAATGGGTCTCCCTATCTAATTTCTCTAGTGGGTTTTGATGAGGGGTATACGGGGGTAATTCGAGCACCTCGGCTAAGACCGAGGTCCAAGCAGCTCGTGATGGCCCGACTTGCCTAGGTGACACAGCCAACTTCTAGAAGATAGCCAACTATCTCCGATCTCTCCAAAATCATGATGCACACCTACGAGCCTTATCCTCATCCCGCCCAAATCGGGCAGACTCGATAAGCTTTAACAACTGGCACGAAGTCCACCTCATGGCGTAGAAAGAATTCCTAGTAGCATGGGCCGAAGATCTCGGAGGTGTTTCGTGAGACCTACGGCATCTCACCTATATAAGGACACCAACCCCAACGTTAAAAGGTACGTGTGATTTACTACACAATAGCATACTAGCATACAAGCTTTCAGCTCGCACAACCAAGCACTAACTTAAGCATTAGAGTGCCCACATCGGGTAAGCCACCCCGGGCTCTCTAAACATTGTTTTCTTGCTGTTCGACTGGCCAACTAAGCAACCAACATCTGAGCTGCCCTCCAACTAAGAGCATTCAGATCACGCACCATGAGGTTTCAAGGTCCACTAATGAGGCATTTTAAAGATACACTTCATTCCTACTTTTGCAAAACTGCAAAAACCATTATAAATAATAGATAGGGGCCTTGAGTCCAATTAGAAGCCCATAATTTTTGGGCTGGGCAGTGAATCAGAATTCAAAATTTAGAAACCTCGCTACTGATTGATTGGATTGAGTTTGTATAATTGTTACTGTTCAAAAAATAATAATAATAAAAGAAAAGAAAGTTTGTGTAATCTATTATATATATTAAAGGAAGGTCATCAGGCTAGAGTCCTCCCCCTTCAAACATGTGGCATCTTATTAATTCAAGGTAGTTTCACTCCTAAACATTCTCAATAGACAGCTATTTATTAGTTTAGCACATGTTTATCCATAGTCAATTAAATACAAATGGTGGGATCCATTAAAAGATTACCACAAACCCACATTTGTTTTTTAATGATTCTTTTTCAATAAAAAAAAATACTTTATTAACTACAAACTTGATTAAACTTTTAGGAAACAACCTAATTTAACTTTTAAAAATAAATAACTCAAAATATATTTATTAGATAAATAGTAAATACCAAATAAAGTGGGTTATTGTTTACAAATAGATCTCCTTTAATATCTTAAATCAAATTAAAAATAAATAAATTAATAGTGGATTTCAAACAAAATAGGTCAGAATAAATTATCAATTACAAAGATAAAAGACCTATATTAGTTTTTTTTAATTTAATTTTTTATAACTAAATAGTAAACTTCAAATTAAATTATATACACATTTAGTTGCCCCGTACTTAATACGGGTCATTCTCTAGTTGATAATAACAGTAAGCCACTGTCACTAACTCATAAAATTGGAACCGAATTAAGTTGAGGTAGAACCCCCAACTCCTTGCGAATTACGAATATACTCGTGTCTCCCACATTTGAGTCCATATATATGAGCCAGAGTCCAGAGACTACGAAATTATGGAATTTGATTAATTGGGGGTCTTTCGTATAACTGGACTTGGGGATCAGTTAGGCCCATCGCGTGATCCAAGGTTATAGCCCACAGCCACATGATCATGATCTAAACTTGTTTATCTACCCTGCCTTGATTCAAATTGCACCATTCAAGATGCCGCCTTTCTTGACGACTCTCTTTTGATGATCCTTCCTGCTTCCCCCCTCCCATTATTCTCTCTCATGTATTATTCTGGGTTTTCTCAACTCACACATGACACAAAAATCTGGTAAAGTTTGATCTGGCTGATTTGAATCCTACTAGTGTTATTCAGCATTTTTATCATTTATGTAGGGATCTAACTCTCCATCTCTCAAATCCCCGGGATGTCCAAGTTCAGCTTAATTCACGTCGGCATTCTAGCCATGTTCGTAGTGTGACGCAAGTTCCTTTTGCAAGAATTTTTGTGGACGGGCATTTTTTGAATCTGGCTTTGCAGGTTTTGGTGTTGCAATTGTGGACAGTGGGGTAATAGATGCTGTGCTGCTCGGGTCATCTCTCCTCGTTCTGCTATTTTCTCTGAGACTACAGCAGTTTTGAAAGGTCTCCGGCTTGCGAAGATGGTTGGCCTTTCTGCGATTGCAATCTTCTCCGACGACTGTAAGAACCTAGTAGATGGGATCAAGAGGAAGCCTTCTTTGCTTCCCTTCCAGCTGAATGGGATGCTCCAGGACATCAGGATATCAGGATGACTTCCCGTCTTTTTTATTGTTGCTCACAGATTAGCTCGTCCGTCCTGCCCTTCTAGAGGAGTGTGGATTGGCTCCCCTCCCTCTTTCCTTTCTAGTTGGCTAAATGCTTTGTATGGAAGTGTAAATTCAACTTTTTAAGCAGCTTCGACGAATGTTGATACTTCAATTACCAAAAAAACTCACATGACACAACCGAGATGCAACCATCAAACCCATATTCAGACTTTTCCCTGTCTGATTTGAAGTTTTGACATAAAGCTAAACTTAGAACTAGGTCCAGATTTGATTATCGATCTCCCCCTTGCACTAGAGATAACCCACCCTATTAGGTAAGGTAATCAGGACTCGGGAGAAAGGAACTGTGTATTTATGTCCTGAATTAAGAACTTATCTTCAAACAACGTTTTAGTTTTTAGTTTTTTACTGGAAGAATAGGAGTGGAATTCAATTCACAATAAAGCCGCTTACTGAGGCAAAGTTTTGGCATTGTTAATTCTTCGAGATCGAGACTACAGTTTCTTTAGGAAGAAGTAGAACAGCTATAACTTTTACTCCTACAATTCAATAGTATACAAGGTACAAGGCAAATACAGATTTACAAATCCCCCCTGAAAAATGGTGGGTTAAGGAATGAAATGGAGAAGGTGCCTCAACCATTGGGGAAAAGAGTAGCAAAACAGATGATGGCTAGGACAAATCCCCACGCGTACCTCTCGTCTCCCAGGGGAGTGATCTCATCCTTGGCAGGTATCTCTTCTCCGCCTCGGAAGAAGGTTGCAAACAAGCCCCACGCCAAGCAGAGTACACTTCCACTGAGTCCACCAATTCCAAGCAGAAGTGATGTCCCAAAAGACAGAAGAGTCGTAATGTTCCTTCCAAACAAAGCTTGAGCAATGCGACCTCCTTCAAGTCTCCCACAAGGCAATAGGTTCAAAGACGTCACCACAATTCCTGCACAGTTTGGTATAGCAGATTCATTTACTAAAATACCAAAAATCCTCATCATATCACTTCTAAGTCTTATCTTCATTGGTGAGCACTTCTACCATGTTACACAGGAAGAGAGCAACTGATATGACGCAACAAGAAATCCATTGATCAAATGATTATGATGGGTGGCCCATTTGTCCTGTCACTCCGTGAACCCTGAGGTAACTGGAATAAAGTATCCTAAGAAACTTACCTAGAAGTCCAGCAAAAGCAAGAGGGTCAACAGGGACACCAACCCCTTCTACTGCATACGGAAAAACATTCCCAAGATCATCCGCATAAGGTCCAATTACAAATTGGATGAAAGAAAGCAAAGGGTTATTGTAGAAGAACTGTGGCCTTATATACCTGCATAGCAAACAAGGAGTGTTTAAGAAAGTTATGCAGGTCTTGGATTTAGATTTTGAAAATGTAGTTGGAATACCCAGAGATTGAACCTATGTCTCAGCCTATTTATTAAGTCAATTTAGGCTATGTTTGTTTCTATGTAAAATATGGAAATTTTTTCAGTCTGAAACATTTGAGCTATACTTTTGACTCTTCAATAAAAATTTTGTTTTCCTCACAATTTACATAAAAAAAAAAAAAAAAAGTTAGAAGGAGAAGACAACAAAGTTTTTATTGTTAAATGGTTGGAAATTTAGTTAAAATATTTCATTTTGAAAAAAATTTACATCCATTTTACAGAGAAGCATGTGCAAAATGGCAGATGACTTCCCCAAGTAAGGCTGCAAATGGCATCCCTTTATTTTAAATCAAATTTGAACCAATCAATTAAGGTGATCCCGATTTGATCTGTTTATAATTTGATTCAATATGGATCCACCCCAATCCAATCAGAAGCATAATATTTAAACACTAAAGAGTCACAGGTCGAAGTCTCATAGAAGTTAATTTCAAGCCATTTTAATTATCATATACAAAATCAAATTCATCTTTACTTTACTTTATTAATAACATAACATATAATGTTCTAACCAATTTAGTTTAATTTAGTAACCACATTCAATATTTGAACCCAATCTACACCTGGTGGATAAAATTTGATTAGTATTTCAATATTAACCAATCAAAATTGAATCTAGAAATATCCAATTTTTTTGGAGCCCCATTCCCAAGTCAACAGTTATATGAGAAGTGTCATCTTTAATAGAAAGAAATACGACAGCCTATACATATTACATGTATTATACGAATAAATTTTATGTTTTCCCCTTTAACTAATGACGATTTCTACTCAATTCATGATTTTTTCCAAGACACACAAGTATCACGGCCATCTGAGTAAATGCCAGACTTGTAGTTAACGATTTCAGCTTAGGTAGATTACTTAGCAATAACAGAATAAATTGCTTGAAGAGCAAAACTTACAGAGCATTGTCACCTCCATTAAAGCTTCCATCAAACACAAAAGCTGCAACTGCAAGTGCTAGTGACATCAAATATGCACTACCTGTGCGTGCAACAGGAATATCAAAAAGAGCTTTCTTATTAGGCAGTAGGGATTCATAGTTATTTATCACCCCTAAGCATCCTGTCCAGTTAGATGGAATGAGAAAAGATGAACTAAGCTTAACACCATAGCGAGCTGCTGTTACTCTTGTTACAATCTGCAAAATAAATAAATAAAAAGTTAATAAGACCAGAAAAATGCTGAAAATTTTATATAAACAGATAGGGATTCATATAACCCTGGGCCTTAACTCTTGGTTTTTGTGATGGTAAAATTTAACCTGATCCAAATCGGAAAATCCAGCACAATGATAACACGGCATAAAAATTCTTCTTCTAATAGAATTGGGGCCAAAGAAATGGATTTTCAACTGAACCACAATGCAGCATAAGACAGAAAAAAACTTAATGCATATAATTTAAAAAGAAAAGAAAATAATTTTACTATCATTAGAGCTTATCTTCATTATCAGATTAAGATCCATCTAACTTTGTTCAGTGGCAACAAAGCAGATGGATCGGTTATAGTCAAATTTCTAGACATGCCATCAAGGAGGTTGACTCCTGCACAAAGATGGTTGAAAAGAAACTCTTCTACAGCATCCCACACAAACTAGTATCTAACCTCTCCTCCAGTGCATAATGATGGAAATACATTATTAATATAAGGAGAATGAAAACCATTGCAAATTGCCCAATTATGACGATGAGATTTAAAATCTGCAAAATATCGTTTGCCAATCCTGTGATGATCGTCTATAAGGTTATTGATAAGGCTCTAGTTGACATGGGCACATACATGGTTCAGTTTCTTTTTCTTGTAGCAGACCTAGAGCTCTCACACAGAGATTACAGGTAATGCAGAAAACAGACTACCAGTGAAATCATTCAAAAGATTGCATTTTGCATGCAGGGTAGGTTTCAAAGAGATGAAATTAAATTTAAAAAAAAAATACTACCCCCTCCAAGTACATTAGCACTAATCCTGATTCCATGACTTGTAATTTTATGAAACTAAGAGCTACCATTATGTGCATACATGGGGGGTTAGTCCTATATCCAGTCCATCTTCCCAAGACCCCGTCTAGCCGCAACAAGCATTGGGTAACGGCCTTCTAATCCCTCCATCAGGACTTGAGTTTGGGCTTTAACATGAATTCTTCAGAAAATTAATGGTGGAAAACTTAAACAAGTTACCTCATATATAGAAAATAAGGGTCAGCAACAGAATTGCAATAGGTTTGATAGAGAAGAAAATGTGACATACCTCAGAAACTCCCAAAATGGAAAGGAAGCCAGAAAATAGAGGCACTACATCAGCCAGGTAGTCATCAATTGTGGCATCAGGCTTGAGGAAGAAGCCACTCATCAAAGCTATTGTCCCAAAAGTTGCAACACATAAGACTACTGCACTGACATAACCCCAGGGAGTGCTCAGCTTGGTAGACTCAAATTGGAGATCTATTTCTGTTTTTGGCTGCACCACACAAACCTGAAAGATGGCATGTTCCTGCTTCAATACCCATTGTCAATGACAAGCATCTTAGAAACAGCTCTTCTTTGAAACCAAGAAACATTATTTTCTATCTTTCAAAGATTTTGCGCCAACCAAGAGGTGATTCAGCAAATTTATGCATAGACATGCTGAAATCTGTTATCACGCCAGGGAGATAAGAAAGTCTAGCCCAGAGTAAGTGAAAGAAATAACTATATGGTATACAGTTCGATATTTTAGAATCCTCAACAAATTAATAATGAGTTCGAGCGCAACTACCTTCAACCTTGAAATTCAAAGCCACCAATGCCTCCGAAGAATAAATTCTTACTCACTTTCCTCAAATTTATCTACCTGCTTTGTTATGTCATCCTTTTTCTCCTCTATCAACCATAGAACGACTTCCCTGCCAGAAGCATCAGAAAGCTTTTTCTCCAATTTGGGTACGACTTCTTCAATGGATCTCCTCAAATTCCCAATAAAAATCCCGCCATCACCAAATCTCCGAACATCAGTGGCAAAGAATGTATCATACCCGAAACAGCTCTTTAACTGCCACACAAAAAAATAATAGTTTAAGAGCAACAAATGATCGTTCCTTTTTTTTTATTCTCTTCATAGTTGATCCACATGAAACATAAAAGAGTAAAAGTATAATACAATTCACATAAGATAATACATTCCTATATCTAGTTGACATTCAATTTCTATTTTAATTAGAGATTTAGGAAATTTATTAGAACAACGAATGGTGTGACTTGAGATCTCCTAACCAATTTCTCTATTTCCATTTATTCTTAACATAAAATAGCAAACTTCATGCAATGTAAAACTAAGACGAACAAACCTTGCTGAGATCGAGCGCTTTGAAAGCTTCCTCTGCTTTCTCTAATCTCTCTTTCTCTTTGGTCAAACTATCACGGGCTACTCTGTTAAAGAATCCCACAATTGGGTTTGTACTGGTTTCTCTATCAAGCTCCTTGAGCTTCCGATCAGCTCTCTTCTTCTCTAGTTTTATTGCGGCTTCGATCGAAGGGTTTCCCATGAACTTCTTGAAATCATCGTCTGTCTTCCAATCCAACTCCTGCTGCTTGGTTATCTCTTCAGAACCCAATCCTCTCCTTCACTCAATTGCCCCTGGACAGAAGACTCACTCTTGTCGGTTCCATCGCTGCTAGGTTTCTCTGGAACTATAGCAACAGAAGAGGAGGGCGAAGGGGGCTCGTTCTCTTGTTCCTCTTTGATAGAGAACTTCAGCCGTTTCCCTGAATTGGGTTTGAGAAATAAAGAGGACAGGTGAGTCTTTTGGCCAAATGGATGTTTAGATAGAGAAGAGGCCAATGAAGTAGGGGTTTTGCGGAAATTCCAGATAGAAGAGGACGTGAGAAACAGGGTGGCCATCGAAGAGGATGCCGGAAACACGATGAGGGAGGAAGATTCATGCTGTGGTTCCGAGAAGCGGAAATTTTGATCGGAGAAGAGATGTATCTAGAAAGTGGGAGAAATTAATTGGAATGAAACCTGGGAATAGTGACTAGGGGTGCAACTTGGGCGGATCCAGCCCGAGCCCGCACCGGCCCAACCCGGAAATTTACAAGGACTGGGCCTGGATTTTCGGCCCTCGGGCCCAAAAAGTCAGTTTTTTTTATTTTTTGGGAACCCAACCTAATTATATATATTTATACATATATATATAAATGTTGCATAAAATATTTATATATATAGATACATATTTGTATAAATATTTTTCATACATATTTACATACATATATAAATATATGCATAAATATATTTAGATATGTATAATTTTAAAGTGGGTTCATGAGCCCGGCTCAGGCCTAAGTCCAGCCCTCCCAAAATTTAGGGTTAGGCTTGGGTTGACCATAAACCCGGCCCAACCCGCCCAACTTGCACCCCTAGTGATGAACTGAAGAGATTGTGACGATTTCATTGGGAATCTGGATTCTAATTTCTAGAACATTGGACTATCTATTAGTCAGTTTGGCATCGTTGCCATTGCTTTAGAAAATAGTGCCACATCAGTGCCACATCGGAAAAACAGTGCCCTAGGAAGGGGCGTTTGTTTGGAACTGTTTTCCATAAAAAACGGTGCTCCAAGGTATGCCTTAAAAATTTGGAAGGCATGGCTTGGAGCAATGCCGAATTTGGTGTTTCTTGGAGTTGTAGCTCATTGCTGCCAACAGGGATATGAGGTGGTAGTGATGTGGCACTGGATAATGGGTACCAATACTGAAAACGTTTCCTAGAACATTGGTACCAAATAGAAAACATTATTGTTGCTCTAGGAAACGTTCTATCTGACAGCAATGATTCCAAAAAAAACATTGTTTTCTTAGAAAACGACGCTTTCAACCCACACATTAGATTCAGATGTGTATACAAAACAACCCACACATTGTTTTCATTATCATATATATATATATATATGATAATGAAAATAGTTGAAAAGATAATTGTAGTTTTTGTTTTTCTTTATTTAAATTATTATATATTATTTTTCTTTTAATAATTTATTATTTTTAAATAAAATAAAATCGAATCAAATCAAATCAAATCCAAAAATCCAACTTCCTCGTCAGGTTAAGATTCAAATCCATATTTATCATATCCGATCGGATTTTCAAATCTATAAGTAATAGTATTGGGATCAGATTCGATTATACCCTATTCAAATTTGATCTGATCCATCTACGTCCCTAAATTTATGATTCCATGAGGAATACAAACAAATCATTATGATCCCATTCAAATTCAAATCCAATTCTATTTTGTCTAGTTTGAATATCTTCTAGCAGTATTGTCAAATCAGATAAAAAAAAACACGACGTCATATTAGTGGAAATACATCATAAGAACTGCCGTATTGTTTTGTTTCTTTCCCTGTATTTGTTTGTCTGTGTAAAAATACTGGAAGGCCCTCCAGTGGATTTTGATAAATACCCCTGGTTGGTTACAGGGGTTGCAAGTTTTTCTTAGTATCATGCTTATCATAGTAGAACCCTATTATTTTTCTTTTTTTTTTTCTTTTTAGGTGGTGTTATACAAGAATAATTCTTTATTTTCATTTATTTTGCCATATCAGCAAAAATTTGAAACATATTTATTAATTGTATTTTTGTTCTGATAAGTAAAAATAAATTGGTTTTATTTAGAAAAACCTCTCATGTTTTTTAAATCACCTAGTTAATGGTTTTAAAATAAAAAATAGATCATCAAATTAAAAAAAAAAAATTAAAGAACATGTTTGGTCGCAGTTTGAAAAGAAAAAAAAAACATGTACAATCAAGAGCATATTTTTTATGTTTTTAGTTTCAGACTAGACAGCTATAATTTGTTTTTTAGAACTCAAAAGTCACGATTAAGAAAAAAAAACACACATAGGGGAACACTCTAAGTAGACCGAGCATATTTGTACTTGCATTATAAACTGAGTTGGGATGAAATTGTCCTTTCATGATTTCATCACAGTTCCTAACTTCCTATCCACATAAACATGTGCCTAAGTTTGGTTCCATAGTTCTAAGTTTGGATCCGATACCGTTTTCTTAAAAATGGCATCACGTCAACGCCTAATTTGAAATTGTTTTTAGATATAATGAATTTCATGGGAGAATTGACTACAGTTTACACAGGGGGCGACCCCACCACCGAAAACCCTAATCATTCCACAAGTCCATTCGGAGAAAACCTTTTCTTTTCGCCATTATTGGTAACAAATCCGTGGGCCGAATATCCGGTGTTATTGCCAAAAAATGCTCGGAGTCAGGTAGATCTGCATGTCATAAATCATAATCGGTATCATAGTTTCAGTAAACTGGAGGCAGGAATAGAGTTCAGCATTACGCGGCGAAATTGTCCGTCGAGGTTGAAATAGACTTCAAAACTGTTGAAGGTGAGATTATTCTACTTTTTCTTTTTAGTTTCGTGCATGGTTTTACGCAGAACCGAATGGAATCAATCTTAGAACCCGTTTTGAACCGATCTTGTAGGGTAGTTCTGATTCCAAATTCTTGGAATCGATTCCCACCCAGACCGATTTTAGGGTTTAGAAGTTTATCCTACCCAAACCGATTCAATGAACCATTCTTGATTGGCTTTGTTGGAACTAATCTTGGTGGAACCTGCCTTGGGATCAAACTTGTCTTGAAATAAACCCCTGAATATTTTTAGGGATGTGAAAATTTGAATCTAAACTTTCATGATTACAAAGGTCATGATCACACTTGACTATTGAATTACTTTAAGTGATTTAATCATTTGCTTTTATGTTAATACCTGAATATGTATAATAAGTAATATAAAAAATAATATTTATAAAATTTAAACTATAAATTTTGAACAATATAATGATAGTCTACATATAATTTATTCAATTTAATCAATAAAAATAATATAAGTTTTAAACTATATATATCATATTTATTGAAAATAAAGTTTTTAAAGAACATATTTTTTTTTCAAGGGTGAGAGTAAAAAAGAACATGTTCCACGGACAAAACCTGAAACCGGCCCCAAAACCACTAAGGTCAGAATCGACCCTGAAACCAACCTTTATGATATAAGTTCCAATTCCAAAAATCTAGAACCAAACTGAACCACATGCTCACCCATGGCTTCATACTCAATATATATGTGCCTCAATCCTGCATATGGTCCGCAATCGAAGATAAAAGGGTTTTAGCCCAAGGATAAATTACGAAACTGGGTTTCATTGAATCTAGGGACTTCTATTTCACTAATATTCACGGAGGGGAGGGGTAAGAATTTAGGCCTAAAACCTTGGGGTTGCAATTGGCAGGGTTGGATTCTAACCCGCAACCCGTTAATGACCGACTTCAATGAAACTAAATGGGTTGAGTTTCTATCCATCCATCTAACAATTTTAGTTTTGTAAAAATATGGTGTGAATTTTGAAGATCAAAATCACCTATTTATCCGGAGCAGATAACACATTACAAAATATGGTTAGAACTTTTATTCAGGTGTTTTAAGTAGTTACATTACAAATTACGAGCATATAATGGAAATTAATGAGATAATAACTGTTAGGCATTAAGTTGGAAAGAATATCAAGAATAGAATAAAAGGAGTGAGAGTATACCAGAGATGTATTTTCAACCTCTGGTTGAATCGGCCAACTGAACTAGTTGACATTTCCAATGGTTTAATGATTGGGTGATTTCAACCGGCCAATTGGACTTGACATTAACTCTTATTCAAAGTCGATGATAACTGATGAGGGCAGATTTAGCCCTCCAGTTGAATTGTGACACGTGACACCTCATGCCAATTAAGTATAGTCTCTTGGCAGCTCGTCATAAATGGCTTGTCACGGGCAGTTCGTCATAGGCAGCTCGCCACTGGCAGCTCGTCATACGCAGCTCGCCACGGGCAGTTCGCCTGGAGCATCTTTTCACAGGCAGCTCGCCATAAGCAGCTCGCCGTAAGCAGCTCGCCGTAGCTAGCTCGCCACAGGCAGTTTGCCATAGACAGCTCGTCACAGGCAGCTCACCATAGGCAGCTTGCCATAGGCAGCTCATCACTTGTAGAGAAGCTCAGTACAGGAGTAGTTTGACGTATCGCAGGAAAATCTCCTGCTTGATGACCTGGCCTAGACACCGACCCGTCGACTGACACGGGCGTTGACCTGACGACCTGGCCCAGACACTGACCTGCCGACTAACACAGGCGATGACCTAACAACCTGGCCCAAACACCGACCCGTTGACTAACGCAAGAGCCACTCTGACAACCTGGCCCAGGCACCGACCTGGCTGCCTGACACAAGCGCCAACCTGACGACCTCGAGGAGTTCACCACCGTACCCCAGTTCTGATAGGATGTGACGAGTCTTACCGTTTGGAGGCTTTTCACCCACCTAACCCGCGAGGACTCCAGTATATAAAGACCTCACCCCAAAAAGGGGAGAGGGGATGGAAAAAATGGAGGTGATCCCTGCTCTCTAGCTCTCTCGTTTCTCCAATATCATCTTCAAAGCTCTCTACAATCAGAGTGCTAACTTAAGCGTCGAAGAGCCCCCGCTGGGAAAATACCCCCGGGTCCTCTGATTCAGTTCTCGCAGGTCCCTCAGCTCCCGCCGCCTACAAAGAGGAGGAAAATATGGAGTTCTCACAGGTCCCTTAGCTCCCACTACCTACAAAGGAAAGAAGACCACCACTCGCAGGTTGCATTGCGCCAGGGAGCTCACCATTCTCTAAGTCACAGGCCGCCTAGTAGGGAGTTCGCCACCAGGTACCTCTCCACCAGGTAGTTCGCCACCAGGCAATTCGCCACCAAGGAGCTTGCCACCAGGGAGCTCGCCACTAGGGAGCTCGCCACCAGGCAGTTCGCCACCAGACAGTTCGCCACCAAGCAGTTCGCCCCCAGGCAGTTCTCCACCAGGCAATTCGCCACTAGGCAGTTCACCACCAAGTAGCTCATCACTAAGGCACGTCACCACCGGGTCAAATAACGAGGTACTTAGCCAAAAAAAATTTACATCACAAAACATTGGTACATTGCCAGAAACGGTTACATCAATTGGCGCCATTTGTGGGAACATGCTACAAAAAGCTAAGTTCTCATCTTACAAAAGCTAAGTCCTCTTCTCCCAGAAAGCTAAATCCTCACTTTTTAGAAATAGAAGCTATCGCTTTATAGTTTACATCTTTTATGAACTCAAAGACTATGATGGGAGCTAACAGACTAAGTAGCTGTACCAACCTTACTTTCAATTCAAATAATGCCTCATTAGTCCTCTCTGCAAGGTCCCCCCCTACAAAGATGAGCTCTTCGTGGCTTCCGTGGGAGTTGGCGGCCAACCGACTACATAGGCGTCCTTACCGGTCGAGCCTTCCAAGGCTCCCGTGTGAGCTGGTGACCTAAAGTTGGTAGTGCCGCCCCCGAAGGTCGAGCTCCTAGTAGCTTCTTGTAGGAGTGGGTGACCGGCATTATGAAGCTGATGCAGCACAATCATAGCTCGACACCTTACAAAGAAATCCTACGGGCCACATTACTACTTAAGACCCGGTCGCCTCTCCGGCACGAGTAAAGCAAAAAAAGAGTAGACTACGAGTCACTCTCAAAGCCTACAAGCCACATTACTGCTTAAGACCCAGTCGCCTCTCCGGCACGGGCAAAGTGAAAAAAGAGTAGACTACGAGTCACTCCCAAAGCCTATGGGCCACATTATTGCTTAGGACCCGATCGCCTCTCCGGCACGGGAAAAAGTCAAAGAAGAGTAGACTACGAGTCACTCCCAAAGCCTACGGGCCACACTAGGAATTGGATCAACACTTACTAGTTCGTCGACTTACGGGCCAAAAGAAATCTACTCCCTTCGCTGAGTTACTCTCAGCTCAGGAGTGGGGGCAATTGATGAGGGTATATTTGGCCCTCCAGTGGAATTGTGACACATGGCACCTCATGCCAACTAAGTATGGCCTCTTGGCAGCTCGCCATAAGCAGCTTGCCACAGGCAGCTCGCCATAGGCAGCTCATCACTTGTAGAGAAGCTTGGTACAGGAGTAGTTTGACATATCGCAAGAAGATCTCCTGCCTGACGACCCGGCCTAAACACCGACCCGCCAACTGACACGGGCACTGACCTGACGACCTGGCCTAGACACTGACCCGCTAATTGACACAGGCGCCGACCTGACAACCTGGCCCAGACACCGACCCGCCGACTGACGCAGGCGCCACCCTGACAACCTGGCCCAGGCGCCGACTTGGCCGCCTAACACAAGCGCCAGCCTGACGACCTCAAGGAGTTCACCACCGTACCTCGATTCTGACGAGATGTAATGAGTCTTACCGTTTGGAGGCTTTTCACCCACCTAACCCTCGAGGACTCTGGTATATAAAGACCTCACCGCCCAAAGGGGAGAGGGGATGGAAAAAGGGAGGTGATCCATGCTCTCTAGCTCTCTCATTTCACCAATATCATCTTCAAAGCTCTCTACAATCAGAGTGTTAACTTAAGCGTTGGAGAAACCCCGCCAAAAAAATACCCCCGGGGCCTCTGATTCAGTTATTGCAGGTCCCTCAGCTCCCGCCGCCTACAAAGAGGAGGAAAAGATGGAGTTCTCGCAGGTCCCTCAGCTCCCACCGCCTACAAAGAGGAGGAAAAAATGGAGTTCTCACAGGTCCCTCAGCTCCCACTACCTACAAAGGAAAGAAGACCACCTCATGCTAAGGGCAGTCAGGTTGCGTTGCACTAGGGAGCTCACCATTCTCTAAGTCACAGGCCGCCTAGTTAGGAGTTCGCCACCAGGTAGCTCTCCACCAGGTAGTTCGCCACCAGGGAGCTCGCCACCAGGGAGCTCGCCACCAGGCAATTCGCCACCAGGGAGCTCGCCACCAGGCAGTTCGCCACCAGGGAGCTCGCCACTAGGCAGTTTGCCACCAGACAGTTCGCCACCAGGCAGTTCGCCCCCAGGCAGTTCTCCACCAGGCAGTTCGCCACCAAGTAGTTTGCCACCAAGTAGCTCATCACTAAGGCACGTCACCACCATGTCAAATAACGATGTACATAGCCAAAAAAATGTTACATCACAAAACATTGGTACGTGGCCAGAAACGGTTACATCAATAACAAGACTCCAATCCTCATCTCCACCCGAACAAACACTACAAAGAAAAATGGTTTAAGCCGGCAGTTTTAGAGACCGCCACTCTGGAGAGTGTTAAAGTGGCTTTTTATTAGTAACCGCCGCCAAGGAAATTAATATAGGGCCTATTTGATGTATGTTTTCGTGTGGTCTTTCAACTATTTACAAATTGAGAAGACCGATTTTCAATTCATTCTCGTTTGGTTTGCGAAAGATCTAGCCGCTAAAAGACATTGCGTCGAAAAGACACGAAAAACCCATTTTAGGCTGATTTTGGGAAGCTTCAAATGTAGCTTTTCGCGTATTCCGTGTTTTATTCTCGTGCAAAAAGACACTGAAAAATGCATTGAAAGACGTGCATGTGTCAAACATGTTTCAGGCTGCTCAAATCTTCCCAAAAAAATGCACTTAACGGGCCCATGGTAACTCTGCGATAGTCTTTATAACTTGTACGACAATTTTTTCATTAAACTGGACTTGAACTGGTCTAGATAACTCACTTGTCAACTTGCATATGAGATGTTAAAAGCCAAATACTCTCAAGACGTACTCCTACGTTCTCTTACCTCCCACGATCAACAAAGTTTTGTTGCAGGGAAATCGAAGAATAGTTTTGATGAAGAAGGAAATGATCGATCTCTTTCTCTCTTAAAATCTTCTTCTCAATAGTTGCAGCGGTGAAGGGCATCATCATCATCTTCTCTCATTTTAGGGCATAAATCAGTGAAGGAAGACAGACACAGGTACCTGTGGTTTCAAACTGTTGGGCCCAGCCCATTATGGGATATTGACCCATATTATATCCCACTTTCCATCAGCCAACTGTTTTTTTTTTTCAAAAAAAAAAAAAAGAAAAGAAAAACAAAAACTAGGGTTAGATTTTCTTTTTGCGCGCGGCGTGTTAAAGAGAGAGGAAAAGAGAGAAATCGAAATTCTGTGCAGATTTCTCAGTGCGCAGAGTTAATCAAACAGCCAGAACTTTCCGATCCACCGTCCGATCGAGTAGAAATTTGGACAGTAAGTGGATAACTCATTGTTATTTATTCTGAACGGTCGGATCTTTGATCGGAGCTCTGAATCGCCGGTTATTTGAGGTCGATCAGAAGCAACTCGTAGTTGTTCGGGAAAAGAAAACATTTCGCGGCAGTTTTCATCAATTATTCTGATCAAGGGTCATTTGTGGTTCGATTTGTCTAAAATTTGGTGGGATTGTTCGAAACTCAAATACCTACGATCGGAACGGTGGAGATCTGATTTGGAGTAGTGAAGGTCTCCATGTTGTGGCCTGAACAGTAGCCGCGCTTGTGAGTTTTTCTTACTGTTATTTTTCACCGCTTTTGGTATTCTCGTTTGTATGTTTGAGAATCTGTATTTGCTCTAAGTTTGTGAGCATATTGTGGTGTTTGAATTACTGTAATTGTTACCTAAGTTATTAGTGGAGATTTTTGGTTGGGTCTCTTTGGCCCCGTGGTTTTTACCCTTCACATTGGAGGGGTTTTTCACGCTAAATATCATGTGTGTCTCTCTTTGCTTGGCTTATAATTGTTTTTGTTGATATCTTGTTTGGAATTGTGATAGCTGAATATCTACAAATTTTATTTTGGGGAGAGAAATAGTTTGTGGATAAACTTAGTTTCTTCCCAACAAAGTGCTATCAGAGCCAAGTTATTTGTTTGTGGATTTGTTTGATTGCATGATGGAGCCTAATTATGGTAGAATGATTAGTTTGAATGGCACCAATTACCACAAGTGGAGAGGAAAAATGAAGGATCTAATATTTGTGAAAAAGTTACATTTACCAGTTTTTTCTACTCAAAAACCAGAAAATAAATCTGATGAAGAATGGGCTTTTCAGCATGAGATGGTTTGTGGCTTTATTCGACAATTGGTAGATGATAATGTTTTGAATCATATTGCTAATGATTCGCATTCCAGAACCTTGTGGGATAAGCTTGAGACTTTGTATGCCTCTAAATCTGGGAACAATAAATTATTTCTGTTGAAACAGGCTATGAATTTGAGGTACAAGGAAGGTACTCCTATTTCTGATCACATAAGTGAATTTCAGGGGTGCTTTGATCAATTGTCCGACATGGGTATAAAATTTGAAGGTGAAAATTTGGGACTTTGGCTGTTTAATACTCTACCTGACTCTTGGGAAAATATGCGCGTGACTTTGTCTAGTTCTGCTCCTGGTGGTGTAGTGACCTTGGAATATGTAAAAGTTGTTGTTTTGAATGAAGAAGTCAGACGACGAACTCAACAAGCATCATTTTCTCAATCAGAGGTTTTGATTACTGAAAACAGGGGGAGAAATAATGATAGAGACCGAGGACAAGGTAACAGAGGTAAAAGTAAGGCTAGAAGCAAATCAAGGTCTAAGTACAAAAACCTTGAATGCAACTATTGTGGTAAAAAGAGACATATCAAAAGATTTTGTTTTCAGCTAAAGAAAGACAATAAAGGTAACAAAGGTAAGCAAAAAAATAAAGATAATGACAATGATGATCGTGTTGCCACCACCACTATAGGTGATCTTGTGATTGTCTGTGATGAGAATTTGATTAATATTGCTTGTGATGAGACAAGTTGGGTTGTTGACAGTGGTGCCTGTTTTCATGTTACATTGAGAAATGATTTTTTCACATCTTATACTCTATGTGATTATGGGGTTTTAAAGATGGGTAATAATGGTTTGTCAAAGGTGATTGGCATTGGCACTATTTGTCTAAAAACAAGTAATGGGACTGAATTGATTTTGAAAAATGTCAGACATGCATCAGACATTCATTTGCATCTGATTTCTACTAGTGTTCTTGATGATGATGGTTATGTTAGTACCTTTGGTAATGAACAATGGAAACTCTTGAAAGGTTCTTTGGTTGTGGCACGTGGAAAGAAGTGTTCTGGTCTGTACTGGACCAAGACTTTAGTTTCCATTGATGGTGTGAATGCAGTTGAGTGTGATAACTCATCAGTGTTATGGCACAAAAGACTAAGCCACATCAGTGAGAAGGGACTTGATTGTTTGGCGAGGAAGAATCTACTTTTAGGTTTGAAAGGTGCAAGGTTAGAAAAGTGTGCTCATTGCTTGGCTGGGAAACAAAATAGAGTCTCTTTCAAGAGCCATCCTCCCTCTAGGAAATCAGAGTTGCTTGAGTTGGTGCATTCAGATCTCTATGGTCCGATGAAGACAAAAACATTTGGTGGTGCATTTTATTTTGTTACTTTTATTGATGATCATTCAAGGAAACATTGGGTTTATGTCTTGAAGAGTAAAAACCAGGTACTTGGTGTCTTTAAGCAGTTTCAGGCTTCTGTTGAGAGAAAAACAGGGATAAAACTGAAATGTATTCGCATTGATAATGGTGGTGAATATTGTGGACCATTTGATGAGTACTGCAGGCAGCAGGGCATTAGACACCAGAAGACGCCCCCTAAGACTCCTCAGCTTAATGGCCTGGCAGAGAGGATGAACAGGACATTGATGGAGAGAGTTAGATGTTTGCTTTCAGAAGCGAAGTTGCTTGGATCTTTTTGGGGTGAGGCTTTATATACTGCTGCACATGTTATTAATTTATCTCATGTTGTTGCTTTGCAAGCTGATGTTCCTGACCGGGTGTGGTACGAAAAAGATGTATCCTATGACCACTTACATGTCTTTGGTTGTAAAGCATTTGTGCATGTGCCAAAAGATGAAAGGTCCAAGTTAGATGTCAAGACAAGACAATGTATCTTCATTGGCTATGGTTACGATGAATTTGGCTATAGATTGTACGATCCAGTTGAAAAGAAGCTTGTAAGAAGTCGTGATGTTATTTTTATGGAGGATCAGACCATTGAGGATATTGATAAGGTGGAGAAATCAGAGTCTTCAAGTACTGATGGATTGGTTGATCTTAATCCAGTTCCTGAGACACATACGCCCAGTGTAGCTGAGTTTGGTAATCATGATGATGGCCAGAATCATATTCATGATGATTTGGTTGAAGATAATGATGATGATGTTGCTGATGATATTGATGCTTCTACCAGTGGTGCTATTGGTGAACATGTTGCCCCACTTAGAAGGTCTTCTAGACAACATATTCCCTCTACTCGCTATTCGTCTAATGAATATGTGCTTCTCACTGATGGGGGAGAACCTGATTGCTACAAATAGGCTATGGAGTCTAAGCACAAGAAAGAATGGGTTGCCGTTATGAATGATGAGATGAAATCTTTGGTTGACAACCATACTTTTGAGCTGGTCAAGTTGCCTAAGGACAGGAAAGCTTTGCAAAATCGGTGGGTTTACAGGTTAAAGACTGAGGAGAATACTTCTAATCCACGATACAAAGCTAGATTAGTTGTCAAAGGCTGTCGTTAGAAAAAGGGAATTGACTTTGAGGAGATTTTCTCGCATGTTGTCAAAATGTCTTCTATCCGAGTTGTTCTTGGTTTGGCAGCCAGTCTTGATTTAGAGGTTGAGCAGATGGATGTAAAAACTGCTTTCCTTCACGGTGATTTTGAGGAGGAAATTTACATGGAGCACCAGAAGGTTTCGTGGTGAAGGGTAAAGAGGACTATGTCTGCAGATTGAAGAAAAGTCTATATGGGTTGAAACAAACCCCGAGACAATGGTACAAGAAGTTTGAGTTTGTTATGATCTAGCAGGGATTCAAGAAAATAACCTCAGACCATTGTGTTTTTGTGCAGAAGTTTTCTGATAATGATTTCATCATTTTATTGCTCTATGTCGATGACATGTTGATTGTTGGTCATAACTGTTCTAGAATTGACAGGTTAAAAAATGAGCTTAGTAAGTCTTTTGCAATGAAAGACTTAGGACCAGCAAGACATATACTTGGCATGCAGATTACTCGTGACAGAGAGGCCAATAAGTTGTGATTATCTCAAGAGAAGTATATTGAGAAAATATTTCAGCGGTTTCATATGGATAAGGCTAAAGTGGTAAGTACACCTCTTGCTTTACACTTTAAGCTTAGTACTAGACAAGCTCCTTTTAGTAATAAAGAAAAAGGATAAATGCAACGTGTTCCTTATGCATATGCAGTAGGAAGTTTAATGTATGCAATGGTTTGCACAAGGCCTGATATAGCTCATGCAGTTGGTGTTGTTAGTCGTTTTCTATCCAATCCAGGTAGAGAACATTGGACTGCTGTGAAGTGGATATTGAGATATCTCCGGGGTACTTCTAGTTTAAAACTCTGTTTTGGAATTGGGAAACCTATTCTTTGTAGTTTTACAGATTCAGACATGGCTGGGGATGTTGATTCTAGAAAGTCTACTTCTGGTTATTTGATTACCTTTGCAGGGGGAGCTATGGCCTGGCAGTCTAGGTTGTAGAAGTGTGTTGCATTGTCTACGATTGAGACTGAGTTCATCGCTATTACTGAAGCATGTAAGGAGTTGCTGTGGATGAAAAAGTTTGTGCATGAACTTGGTTTCACTCAAAAGAGGTATGTCTTATATTGTGATAGTCAGAGTGCTATTCATCTTGGTAAGAATCCAACATTTCATAATAGATCGAAGCATATTGATGTAAGATATCATTGGATTCGAGATGTTTTGAACTCCAAGTTGATTGAACTTGAAAAGATTCACACTGACAAAAATGCTGCTGACATGATGACAAAAATAGTGCCTCGAGAGAAGCTTGAACTGTGTGCCGGAGCAGCCGGCCTTAAATTTGCATAGTTGCCTTTTTTGAAGTGTCTCCCTTCTCTCATGGGCTGGAGGGGGAGAATTGTTGGGCCCAACCCATTATGAGATATTGACCCATATTATAGCCCACTCTCCTTCAGCCAACTGTTTTTTTTTTTTTTTTAAAGAAAAGAAAAACAAAAACTAGGGTTAAATTTTCTTTTTGCGCGCGGCGTGTTGAAGAGAGAGAGAGGAAAAGTGAGAAATCGAAATACTGTGCAGATTTCTCAGTGTGCAGAGTTCATCAAACGGCCGGAACTTTCTGATCCATCGTCCGATCGATCAGAAATTTGGACAGTAAGTGGATAACTCATTTTTCTTCATTCTGAACGGGCGGATCTTTGATCTGAGCTCTGAATCGCCGGTTATTTGAGGTCGATCAGAAGCAACTCGTAGTTGTTCGGGAAAAGAAAACATTTCGCGGCAGTCTTCATCAATTATTCTGATCAAGGGTCATTTGTGGTTCGATTTGACTGAAATTTGGTGGGATTGTTCGAAACTCACAGACCTAAGATCGGAACGGTGGAGATCTGATTTGGAGTAGTGAAGGTCTCCATGTTGTGGCCTGAACAGTAGCCACGTTTGTGAAATTTTCTGACTGTTATTTTTCACCGCTTTTGATATTCTCGTTTGTATGTTTGAGAATCTGTATTTGCTCTATGTTTGTGAGCATATTGTGGTGTTTGAGTTGCTGTAATTGTTACTTAAAGTTATTAGTGGAGATTTTTTGTTGGGTATCTTTGGCCCTGTGGTTTTTACCTTTCACATTGGAAGAATTTTCCACGTTAAATATCATGCATGTCTCTCTTTGCTTGGTTTATGATTGTTTTTGTTGATATCTTGTTTGGAATTGTAATAATTGAATATCTACAAGTTTTTATTTTCGGGAGAGAAATAATTTGTATATAAACTTAGTTTATTCCCAACACAAACTCCCGTTTTAGGGCATATATTCTTACTTGTTTTGTCTTGCTCAATTTATAGTTTTTGGCTTCACTTGTAATAGCGTTTCATATTTTTTTTCTTTTTCCTTATTCTGTGATCCGTAATTCTATGTTTGGTTTCCTTATCGCTTTTTGGAGGTTCATGGGAAGTCAAGGTTTATTGAATTTTTGGGTTTAGAGCTATTGGGGTATGATAACGATACGTCTTCCAGCAGTCCACGTACACCTTAGTTGCCGTACACCTTAGTTGTTAGGATATACTTTATGTCTCTCTCTCTCCCTTGTTATCACATTATCATTTCTAGAATTTGTTTTGTAATTGAACTCTAATTCTACTATTATAAATACAGTCCTCAGTCACCGTATTCGGAGCGAGAGTCTTTTTCAAAACCTGTGTACTTTGGTATGGTATCAGAGCAAAACCTCGGTTCAACCATGTCAAATAGCATTTGTCACATCATTAAAATGCAATACAGCCTTTCGTGGGCCCGACTATGAGGCATTTGTCACATCAGTAAGCACTCGCTCTGATGAATTGTCCATCGAGGAACTCAATGGAATGTTGTTAAATCATGAACTCCGGAAGGAGTATTATAAACTTGGATTCGAATCCGGTCCATTTAGTGCCAATACAGCCTTTCGTGGGCCCAACAACAATAACAATAAGTCCCATATCTCCCCAAATCAGTCCTCTCAATATGGATGACCCAACTCACCATGGGAACATGGTCAAGAAAATTATTTAAAAAAAGGGACCAATGGTCCTAATAATGGCCAACCTTCAGGCCCACAACGACCTTCAAGCCCATGTCAAATTTGCGAGTGCAAAAATCACACTACAATAAATTGCTACTTTCATTATGAGAAGAAAGGAGATGGACTCAAATCAGCCTTTACAACATCCTCCAACTCCTCTGCTGATCATTTTCTGTGGTATCCGGACTCCAGAGCTACAAATCATCTCACTGCCGATTTGAACAACTTAAAGCCGCATTCCGAGTATACGGGTACTGATCAGATCAAAATGGGTAATGGGACTGGTTCTACACTCATTCCCAACCCTTGATTTTGAAAAATGTTCTTCATGTTCCTTTAATTACCAAAAATATACTTTCAGTTGGGCGATTTTGCCATGATAATGGTGTCTTTTTTAAGTTCTATGCTAACTTTTTTTGTTGTAAAGGATTGCTAGTCCAAGAAGATTTTGCTCCACGGGTGGAATAAGAATGGTCTTTATCAGTTAGATCCAGGAGGATTCCTCAACTCAGTTCTAATTTTGCTTTCATAGGTGAACGTTGCAGTGCTGACACGTGGCACTACAGGCTTGGGCATCCTAGCCCGTATATTGTGTGTCATGTCATCTCCACCAATCAGTTACCTCTCTCTCTTCGAATAAATCCTTAGCCTTTTGTTCATCTTGCCAATTGGGCAAAAAGGAAACATTCTTCTTCTGAACCTCTTTCATTAATTTTTGCCGACTTATGGGGATCAGCCCCGATTTCTTCTCATGGTTTTAAGTATTACATTTCATTTGTTGATGATTTTACCAAGTTCACTTGGACCTATCCATTGCATATGAAACTATGATTGAGAAACTTTTAAATTCATTCATCAAGGCTCTCCAAACTGATGATGGTGGAGAATTCCGTAGTTTTAAGCCCTTTCTTCTCCAACATGGAATTGTTCATAGGTTGACTTGTCCACACACATCTGCACAAAATGGCACTGTTGAACGCCGTCACAGATCCATCGTTGACATGGGTCTCACACTTCTAGCCTACGCTTCTGTCCCATTAACCTACTGGTGGGATGCCTTTGACACTGTGGCCTATCTTTTGAACCGCTTACCCACAACCGCGTTGGGGTACCACTCACCATGGGAACCCCTCTTTCACTCCAAACTTGATTTGTCATGGTTGAAAGTCTTCCGATGTGAATGTTTCCCATGTCTACAGGACTACAATAATCACAAGTTTGCTTACCGCTCCAAATCATGTGTCTTTTGGAGCCCACCATGGTTACAAGTGCCTTCATATACCCTCTGGCCGCATTTTTATTTCCCGGCATGTCGTCTTCAATGAAGAGGTTTTTCCTTTTTCTAGACAACCCTCTTGTCCAACTCCTACCAGCACCGATACAACTGAACCTTCCATTGGCCTCCCCCCTATTCTTAACAGTCCCGTGCTGCCTCTACACCCTCTTTCTCCCCATGTCGTGCTGGGCCCACCATCTCCATCTCTCATTCCAAGTGCTATGAGCTCCCTTCCCACTACGGGCCCATCCCTCTCCAACCACCTTCCTAAATTCCTTGACCAAGAACCACTGACAACACCAGCCCCCCTATCTTTTCCACTGGGCCCACCGGGCCCATCCAACCAAGCATTACACATGCCTCCTCCTAATGAGTCCACCTTACGCTGATCACACTTCTCCTTCCTCTCCTGCTCCCTCCCAACCCATTCTCGTACCTCCTTATCAGTCCACTCACCCCATGGTGACTCGTTCCAAAAATGGCATTTTCAAGCCCAAGGTCTTCTCTACTAGTCATCACCCCCTCTCTGACCTCACCTCTGAGCCATCTTGCCTCTCCAAAGCTCTCTCTAACCCCAATTGGAAATCTGCCATGACTGAAGGGTATGCAGCGCTCTTGCACAATCATACTTGGGACTTGGTTCCCCCACCCCCCAATTCCAACATTATCGGGTGCAAATGGGTTTTTCATGTGAAACGAAATCCCCATAGTAGCATCTCCCCATTTAAGGCCCGTCTCATTGCAAAGGGATTTACACAACAAGAGGGCATAGACTATACTGAGACCTTCAGTCCAGTAATTAAGCTCATCACCATTCGCCTCATTTTGTCCCATACTGTCTCCCATGGATGGTTTTTACACCAACTAGACATCAAGAATGCCTTCTTGCACGGGAAGATCTCTGAGATCATTTACATGGCCCAGCCGTCGGGGTTCCGTGACCCCACCAAGCCCGATCACGTTTACTTACTGCACAAATCACTTTATGGGCTCAAACAAACCCCTCGAGCTTGGTATAAAAAATTAAGTACTTTTCTTCTTAATGAAGCTGATACTTCATTGTTTATTAAGCAGACACCTCACTTTTCTCTTCTTTTGCTCATTTACAGATATTATAGTGACAGGTTCCAATCCAGCTGCTATCTCCTCTCTCATCACTCGAATGGGCTCAGCCTTTCCTATTAAGGACATGAGCCCATTGCACTTCTTCCTTGGTGTTGAAGCAATTCGCCTACCCACAGGACTATTTCTTTCCCAACAACGCTATATTGTTGATTTTATGCAGCGTCTCCACCCTGAGGATGTGAAGCCCGCCCCTACTCCTATATTTCTGTTGAAATGACTTTAGGGTTAGGGTCTTGGATTTTGGGAGTTCCGTTGACCAATAGAATGTGTGATATCTATTTGAAACTGCATTTTTGTTGTTTTTTAAGAGGTTACTTTCATCTCTCCTTTTTTTTTTTCCCTACATTATGCGACAGTTGTTTTCATTATATTTTTTTTCTTTTGTCTTTATTGTACCGATGAAATTCATCTCACCATCGTTCTATTGTTGTTTAAAGACCTCTTGCATATCTCCATTACCTAGGGATTCTTTGTTGGCCTCTAGGGAGCTACTGACACAATCATGACAACCATTTCAGCTAGCATGAGTAATGTACTCATATATTGCTAATCCAAGTTTAGATTCCCCATTTCATTTCCCACATTCTTCTCATTTTTATTTTATTTTATTTTGTATAGTTGTTATTTTTTTGGTTTAGCCCCTGCTTAACCTTGTTTTAATGATAATCAATGACAACGAATTGCACCCTATTGAACCCTAATTCAGTTTTGTCAATTTAGTCTTTGCTTAACCTAGTTTTAATGGTAATCAATGGCAATGGCTTGAACCCTGTTTAACCCTCATTCAGTTTTTCAATAACATGATAATTATCTGTTTTTTGTGTTAAATCTAAATGAAATTAGTTACTATTATTATTTTGGGAGTTTTTGAAAAGTTTGAGAAGTTTTTTGCAATCTAATGGAAGTGGACATCCTTATTTAGTATCATTTGGGACGGACTGATCTAAGAAGATTGAGAGAATAGATTTCTTCTTTGGTAGCTTCTACTTCTAAATGGAATGCAATCTAGCATTCATTTATCTATGAATTTAGGTATGTTTAATGGTTGTTTATCAATGGATTCCAATCCAAAATTTTCAACAATGATCAAATTTGAAACACTTCTTGATCAACAACCTAGACCCCCATATTAGATACTTTTTGATGTGTCTATCTTATTTGTTGTTGCTTCCTATGGTCAGTCTCTTCCATCATGAAGTTATAGGTCTTTAGAGTGTCAACTCTCTCAGTAGTAAGTTGTAAAATCCAATATCAAGTCGCAAAGACTGGATTTGAGGTGAGATGTTAGCTATGATTTTTAAGTCAAGTGCTTTATTATTCTTAGAGGCTGCAGATATGTTGATTGTAATGGTATTGTAGAGGTTTTCCAAATGACTTTTGGTAGTATGAGGTGATATGTTTGACTTATCCATAAACGAATGAAATATATTTCCAGCCCATTGCAATCAATAGTTATTCAGCTTCGATACGGGCTAACATCATTTTTATATTGTTTTGAATATATCCTTTGATGATTTTGGCATTTCTTGCCACTCAAATTGATTAAAGGTTACATATGAGGGCACTTGGATACTTGAAGATCTTGACTTTAATCATAATATGTGGTCTTAAAATATGGATGCTTTGTTGCCAAACTGTTTGGAGTGGATAATGTATGAAACATCTATACCTAGCTAGTTGTATTGTTTGGGAATTGGACCCACTATTTATAGGGTAAATTTAGGTTGGATTTTTATATTTGATTTTAGAAACTTGAACTTAATTGATAATTCACAATCTATTTTATCTAAAAGAATGTGACCCACACCATGATATTGAATCTAGATTAAATTTATTTTGTTTTCTTAGGCTTAGTTTGGAAGGAGTACAAATACATATATGCAAAGTGTAAAACCTTGTATTTTATATATATTTGTATTTGTACTCTTTCTAAACTGGGCCTTAAAGTTTTGGCTTTATGATATGATTCCCATATCATAAAAACGAAATAAATCTAAATTGAGCCTTGAAGTTTCCGTTGCCTTAGTTTGGAATAAGAACATTAAAAAGGAAAAAAAATCTAAGCCGGAAGACCGCCAGCATAGCCATAACCATGAACTAAGGCGATGGTCTAGACTACCGTATAAAAGGATTGGGCAATAGTTGGCAAAATATGAATCGGAGGTCAGAAATTTTTAAGGCGACGGTCTGGACCACCATTTTAAATTGTTTGGCATGACCTAAGGCGGCGGTCAAAAAATCTAAGCTGACTGTCCAAACTGTTGCTTTTGACAATGCTAAGACGGCAGTACCACCGCCTTAGAGGTGTTTGGACCGCTTTAAACCAGCAACCAAAGGCGGCAGTCTTAATTTTCTTAGGCGATGGTCTTGAGCAAAGGCGACACCAACTTAGCTGGCGGACCAGAGTCTGTCACCTTAGATCTAAGGCGATGGTCCGCAGGCTTAGACTGTTTTTCTTGTAATAAAATCAACTAAAGTACCAACTTTGCCACCACTCAAGTGTTGAGATATACGCTTTCTGCACTCCCAAAACCATAAGTGTTGAGATATACGCTTCACCAACAGGATTACAAAGAACTTTTGAGATATTCAATTCTTTGCAGCCCTGTTGGTGAAGCTTATATCTCGACACTTGTGGTCTTGTTGAGATATAAGCTTCACCAATAGGGTTACAAAGAAATGTCGAGATAGCATGTCCTGGTGGGTGAATTGAGATATAAGCTTCACCAATGTGGAAGGAGGCACTGGTGGGTGAATTGGGATTTTCTCCTCACATTAACTCATAGCATGTCTTGGCCGTACATCAGTATTCATGGGGAGATGGTCCCAATACATGGTGGGATGTGGCTATGAAATCCGCATGAAGAATGCTCTATGAGGAGAAGATTCGGTGGGTGGTGGATGCATATGGTCTGATTAGATGGATGGTGGTGTGGGGATTGGGGAGGTGTGCCCAAAAAACGTGAAAAGGAATTGGCACATGTGGTTAGGACTACAAGTGGAGCAGATTTTACATGATTCAAATCACGATCTCATTCTGTCAGTGTTCCATGAATGGTCTCATGTGCAAGGACTCTTGATTGGTTACATAGCGTTTTACATATAACATGGCCAACATCGAATTTCAAGTGGCATTTTGTTATTAGGTGTTGTTTGGTAAGTCTTTTTAGAAAGATGGTCCAATAGCCTAAATGAACAAAAGACACATTGGTCTTTCGGGGTCTTGTCTTGGAAGACAAAGACCGTTTGATAAACAACTCGGTTTACTGGGCTTTTAAAAATGTGTTTAGAGGCTATATCAATGCATTGTTGTAAGCATGCGAATTCTAGGTTGAATGGTCTGCACATCTCAAGCAGAACATCCAAATTTCCAACCTCACAATCTAATTTATCATAAGAATCAATTGAGTACCTAGCCTCAACCTTGATGAACCCTTTAGGGTTCCAAACCCTAACCCTGAACCCAATAGGGATGACAATTTTCCTCATCCCCATTGAATACCTAGCATGGAATCGAGGATGGAGAGTGAAGAAGTCTCCATCCTGCCCCGACCTTGATGAACCCTTTATTGTTTCAAACCCTAACCCTGAACCCTTTAGGGTTCTTCACCTACCTCACCATCGAGCTCCATATGTGCCAGACCCCAACCAGAAGATACAACGTCCCCAGCAGAACGTGACCCATGAATGATCCCATCTCTGCAATTCTCATTTCAACCACTAATAAACTTTGATCTCTAAGCTTCTTTATTCTTCTTTTCTGCTCGTGATGGAAGATCAAAATCCCTATTTTCTACAGCACAATTGCCGACGTCTATTTCCTGGAGTGTTAATCTAAATTTTCCTGTTACAATAGCAAGGATTTCAACCTTTATGCTCTCTATTTAAAATCAGAAGTGACCGAAATTTTCAAGAATCGAACTCCTAGCTTAGATTTTAAATCGAACACAAGAACAAAAATTCGAAAATTCTTTTGCTCTATTTTCTAGGTTTTTTTGTCGCAAATACTTTGACCTCATCCAAGGTATCTTCTCCGTCGTGTCCAGCGCGCCAAGGCATCCCTTCACGACTTCGTCGATGTAAGTGAAGTCTCGGGCGACTTCCTTATTGTCCTATGTTCGATAAATGGTACTGGGCTTGCCCTGAAAAATATCTTTAGTGAAGAAGAAGTAAGCCACGTGGAGTCGTCCCCACGGGCCGTAGGCGGTGAAGAAGCGGAGTCCTGTAATGGAGACACCGTAGATGTGATTGTAAGTATGAGCTATCTCCTCGCCAGCTTTCTTTGTTGCGGCGTACAGACTCGCCGGTTGGTCTGTCCGGTGGGATTCAGAAAATGGGTTATCGGTGTTCAGGCCGTAGACGGAGCTAGACGATGCCCAGACAATGGTGGGTTGAGCAGTGGGTACCCACGAAGCCAACGGCCCCAGTGACCAACATGGAGAAGCCATTGGATCTACAGGGAGTAGACGAGTGGCGGACTTGCTTCTCCCTCTCTCTCTCTCTCTCCCCCCGGTAATGGATGTTAAGCCGCCGCCGGGTGGACGGGGGAGAGAGAGAGGGAGAAGCAAGTCCGCCACTCGTCTCTGTGACACTCAACGAGTCAAGGGAGAGAACGAGTCACTAACGGCGTGAAGCATCCCTCGCATGCTTCAACGCTTTACACGAATTGGCGCGTCCTCCGATTGCCCTGACTGAGGATGCCTGGATTGAAGCCGAACTCCCTTCAATGAGATTTCTATGTGAAGTAGTTGTGCCTCTAATTGCTTCTTGCCCACCAACATTATTTGAGCAACAATTCCCCCATTTGAACAAAGGAATAGAAAAGGAGAAATGAAGAATCTAAACATCCTATTTATATGTTAATTATACACACAATCTAACTAGATCATTCTTATTAGATCTCACATATACCTCCTGCATACCTCCTCTCATAAGACCTGGTAGGTCTTCATGAGGTCTCTCTCTCTCCGCTATATAGTCATTATTTATAATATCTCCCCAACCCATTAAATCTCCCTCTTCCTCTTAAATATTTCTTAATCTTTTTTAATCTATTTTATAAAGCAGGAGTATAAATTAGATAAATTGGATTAGGCCAACCTAAATATAAACCCTAACTTAACCTGAATCTAATGTAAAAAATTATATTTGCCCACTAATACATGGGGTAAATCAATTTTCTTCTTATGTAAAAGTTCAAATGAACCATTTCTTCTTTTCATGAGTTATTAGGTTTTCTTTATTTTTATTAATTTAGTTAATATAGATTTGTTTCATGAGTTATTTTGGTTCAATAATAAAATATGAAAATATAGTAAGAAAGTAGTATTTTTAGTATTTTATATATACATGACTAGAAATATAGAAAAACTGGATGAAAGTCATTGTTATTTCATTTTATTCCCTGAATTGGTAATGAATCAATTAACAAAAATTGATGGGTTCAATCGGACGTTCCCACTATCACGTATGTTATTGAGTTCAAGAGAATGGTTGGTAGGGGAGGAATGTGAAGAAGAGATGAGGAACAAATAGAAGCTCAATCTCTTTGTTTTCTTTGGAATGACCTTTGTACAGTTGTACAGGGTTCTGTAGCTCACCGCCACTTGTCCCTCCTCTTTTTTGTCATTGGGTTTTTTAGGCCATGTTTGGGAGTGCTTATTGAATAAGTGTTTAAAATAAGTTTTTATTTGAATAAACACTTATTTATATTTGGCACCCAATTTTTTCAATTGCTTATTTTTTAAAATAAATATTTAATTTTATATTGGATGTTTGATAGTCTTTTTTTTCTAATAAGCACTTAAAATAAGCATTTGTGACTATTTTGTCTTCCATTTTCTTTCAAAATTTCAAAACATATCCTTTGAAAGCACTTTTATAAAAGTATTTTTATGAAATCATTTTTACAAAAAACACTTTTATGAAAGTACTTTTACAAAACATGTTCACAAAAGTACTTTTGTAAAAGTCTTTTATAAAATACTTTCATAAAAGTATTTTTATAAAATACTTTTGTAAAAGTGATTTCATAAAGTTCAATTAAAAATAATTTTATAAGTGGTATTTTAAAATTCAGTTAGGATAATTTTGGAAGAAAAAAATTGAATAAATGCTTATTGCATAATCACTTAAAAAACTAAAAATTTTGAACTTAAAAAATAAGCCTTTATTTTTTAAATAATCACTTATTTAAAGAATTATTTTCCAAATACCAATAAATTCCTCCTTAGTTTCATTAAAATGACAAGATTTAAGGATTTTCCCTAGTAACATCAAAGTGCATGCTAACAACAGCTAATGCCATTTTTTACTCTTAATTAGTTTTAAGTAATTAACTTTTTTTTTTTTTTGAGTTTATAATTCTCTTCGGAAATATTAATAAATTATCAAATGCATGAGTAGCAAGCTGTTCAAGCTCTGGGCCGGCCCAACGAGCGGAGGACATAGGTCCTGCTTTGAGTGTATTACCATTGTCCAAGAAAGTCGGTGAAGCAAACAAAGGATGAAAGGATGTATGTAGTGTAACCGGGAATTAGTAACTGTCCCATCTCCATGCTTTTTGCTTTACAGTTAATTGTCATTAGTGGGTTTTAAGTTTTAACTTTTATTTCTGAAGTTTGAAGCCTCGAAGAAGGGTAACGTGGTCATTTAGATAAAGAAAAGGTAGAGGTAGCCATGTCAGACTAAGGACGTAGCAATAATGATGAAATTGATTAGCGGATCTAAAGAGAGATTCGGAGATAGCTGTAAATGGTCAAACTATAGCAGTCAACACGACATACACCTGAAATGGTAGTCCACGTGGCATATAGGTCCCGGTTAAAAATCACGAGGCCTACAGGCCCAGTATCCTGAAATAGATATGTTGACAGCAACGTGTCGTTCCATTTTGTCAGCTGCACCCTTCCGTACTGTCTTGTAAAGTTTGTCTGGTTCGAGGTCGACACTCGTCCTTTTCCCACCCACCCACCCACACTCCACACTTCCTCTCCTCTCCTATACTGCCTAGTGCCTATGCCTATGCGCTTCCCTTCTCCCTTCGCTTTTCTAGCTTTCTTTTCCTTTCCATTCTTTTACAATATTTTTTTTTATTTTTCCTTTTCGTATCCCATTACTCTGGATATAAGAGAATTATAGATGCATGGATGAAACTTGAAAGAACCACCCAGAATCAAATAATTAATTTTAAGGATACAGGGGATTGAGAGTTTGATGATGATGATGATGATGATACGGATACCCGACTCCCGCCTTCATTCTAAGATTCAAGGTTGACACCTGTGCAAAGCAAAGGTTTGATGGCGATTGGGGGATGATATGCAAATCACATCGAGGTTCTTACTTCTTACCCCAGGTTTTGGTGGCCCACCAGCACCAGCTGCACCGGCTTCTATTACCCATCCAGGCTCCAGCTTTGATATTGTATTCCCTATGGCCCACCAACCTAATAAACAAAAAAAACCATCCCATCCCACTTGGCCACTTCCTTCCCTTTCAAACAAAACGTTTATCAACCATTTTATCTTCTTTTTGTGCTTATTTTGTCAAGTGAAATTGTGACACGTTGTAACTCTTGATAATTAGGCAAATACTCAGGCAACAACTTATCAAGTTAGTGTCTCACTCGGGCATCAGTCTGGCTGGCCTGGCGTGACCTGCACCCGGCCTATGAGCGATCTGCACGCGGCCTGGCGTGGCTTGCACGCGACCTGGCAAGGCCTCCATGGCCCGGGTGACCTGACCCGATCAACCTGACACATGATCCGACATGGCCGACCTGGCAACCCATAAGACACCCATCGATGAACCATAACGGCATACCCCGTGAGCTCAGTAGCTCACCAAGGAGCTCGCCAAGGAGCTCAGTAGCTCACCAAGGAGCTCGCCAAGGAGCTCGGTAGCTCACCAAAGAGCTCGCCAAGGAGCTAGGCAACTCCCCAAGGAGCTCGCCACCAAAGAGCCAGACAGCTTGGCAAAGCTCGCCACAAGCAACTCGACATAGCTCCCCCGAGCAACTCGCCACTTGTAGGGTAGCTTGGTACAGAAGAGTAGTTTGGCATATCACAGGAAGATCTCCTGCCTGATAACCTGGCCTAGACACCGACCCGCCGACTGACACAGGCGCTGACCTGACAACTCGGCCTAGACACCGACCCGCTAACTGACATAGGCGCCGACCTGACAATCTGGTCTAGGCACCGACCTGGCCGCCTGACACAAGCGCCAGCCTGACAACCTCGAGGAGTTCACCACCGTGCCCCTGTTCTAACGGGATATGAAGAGTCTTACCGTTTGAAGGCTTTTCACCCACCTAACCCGCGAGGACACCACTATATAAGGACTCCGACCCCCAAAGCCAAGGGGGAGAGAAAAAATGATGGTAACCCTTGCTCTCTAGCTCTCTCATTTCTCTCCAAGCTCTCTGTAATCTGAATGCTAACTTAGGCATCGAAGAGTCCCCGCCAGGAAAATTACCCCATGTCCTCTAATTCAGTTCTCGCAGGTCCCTCAGCTCCCGCCGCCTACAAAGGAGAGGAAATCACCTCACGCAGAGAGTAGTCAGGTTGCGCTGCACCAATGAGCTCTACCATCCTTTGAGTTGCAAGCCACCTAGGAGCAAGTCAAATGACGATTCCATCAGGCAGTTCGTCACCAAGGAATTCTCCACCAAGCAGTTCGCCACCAGGGAGCTCTTCACCAGGGAGTTCGCCACCAGGCAGTTCGCCACCAAGCAGTTCGTCACCAAGTAGCTCTCCACCAGGGAGCTCGCCACCAGGCAGTTCGCCAACAAGCAGTTCGTCACCAAGTAGCTCTCCACCAGGGAGCTCACCACCAGGCAGTTTTCCACCAGGGAGTTCGCCACCAAGTAGCTCATCACCAAGGCATGTCACCACCGGGTCAAATAACGAGGTATTTAGCCAAAAAAATGTATACATCACAAAAAATTGGTACGTGACCAGAAACGATTACATCGATTGGCGCCATCTGTGGGAACACGCTACAAAAAGCTAACTTCTCATCCTACAAAAGCTAAGTTCTCATCTTACCGAAGCTAAGTCCTCACTTTATAGAAATTGAAGCTATCGCTTTATAGTTTACATTTCTTATGAACTCAAAGACTATGCAGGGAGCTAACAGACTAAGTAGCTCTACCAACCTTACTTTCAATTTAGATAAAGCCTCATCGGTCCTCTCCGCAAGGTCCCCCCTACAATGATGAGCTCTTCGTGGCTTCCGCGGGAGTTGGCGGCCAACATACTACATAGGCGCCCTTACCGGTCGAGCCTTCCAAGGCTCCCGTATGAGCTGACGATATAAAGATAGTAGTGCTGCCCCTGAAGGTCGAGCTCTTAGTAGTTTCTTGTAGGAGTGGGTGACTAGCGTTACGAAGCTGATGCAGCACAATCATAGCTCGACACCTCACAGGCAAAACCTACGGGCCACATTACTGCTTAAGACCCGGTCGCCTCTCCGGCACGGGCAAAGTAAAAAAAGAGTAGACTACGATTCACTCCCAAAGCCTACGGGCCACATTACTATTTAAGACCCGATCGCCTCTCCAGCACGGGCAAATTCAAAAAAGAGTAGGCTACGAGTCACTCCCAAAGCCTACGGGCCACATTACTGCTTAAAGACCCGGTCGCCTCTCCGGCACGGGCAAAAGTCAAAGAATAGTAGACTATGAGTCACTCCCAAAGCCTATGGGCCACACTATTGCTAAATATCCAGTCGCTTCCTCAGTAGGAGCAAAATCAGCAAAAGTGAACTATAAGTTGCCTCAGAGCCTAAGGCTACACTACTGAACTGGTGGAGACCCCCTCACCTTACTGGCAGCTCGCCACATACAGGCAGCTCCTGAAGCCTAAGGAATTGGATAAGCACTTACTAGCTCGTTGACTTACGGGCCAAAAGAAATCTACTCCCTTCCCTGAGTTACTCTCAGCTCGGGAGTGGGGGCCAATTGATGAGGGCAGACTTGGCCCTCTAGTGAAATTGTGACACATGGCACCTCGTGACAACTAAGCAAACACCCAAGCAACACCTTACCATGTTGGTGTCCCACCCGAGCACTGGTCTGGCTGGCCTGGCGCAGTCTAGCGTGACCTGCACACGGCCTACGGGCAGCCTGCACGTAGCCTGGCGCGACCTGCCCGGATCAGCCTGGCACATGATTCGACCTGGCCGACCTGGCAACCCATAAGACGCCCACCGATGAACCATAACGACATACCCCGCGAGCTTGGTAACTCACCAAGGAGCTCGCCAAGGAGCTCGGTAGCTCACCAAAGAGCTCGTCAAGGAGCTCGGTAGCTCACCAAAGAGCTCGCCAAGGAGCTAGGCAGCTCTCCAAGGAGCTCGCCACCAAGGAGCCAGGCAGCTCGGCAAAGCTCGCCACAAGCACCTCGGCATAGCTCCCCTGGGCAGCTCGCCACTTGTAGGGTAGCTCAGTACAAAAGAGTAGTTTGGCGTATCACAGGAAGATCTCCTGCCTGACAACCTGGCCCAGACATTGACCCACCGACTGACACAGGCACTGACTTGACAACCTGGCTCAGACATCGACCCGCTGACCTAACAACTCGGCCTAGACACCGACCCGCTAACTGACACAGGCGCCGACCAAACAATCTGGTCCAGGCACCAACCTGGCCGCCTGACACAAGCGCCAACCTGACAACCTCGAGGAGTTCACCACCGTACCCCGGTTCTAACGGGATATGACGAGTCTTACCATTTGAAGGCTTTTCACCCACCTAACCCGTGAGGACACCACTATATAAGGACTCCGACCCCCAAAGCCAAGGGAGAGAGAAAAAAGGATGGTAACCCCTGCTCTCTAGCTCTCTCATTTCTCTCTAAGCTCTTTGTAATCAGAATGCTAACTTAGGCATCGGAGAGTCCCCGCCAGGAAAATACCCCCATGTCCTCTGATTCAGTTCTCGCAGGTCCCTCAGCTCCCGCCGCCTACAAAGGAGAGGAAATCACCTCATGCAGAGGATAGTCAGGTTGTGCTGCACCACGGAGCTCTGCCATCCTTTGAGTTGCAAGCCACCTAGGAGCAAGTCAAATGACGAGTCCACCAGGCAGTTCGCCACCAGGCAGTTGTCACCAGGGAGTTCTCCACCAGGGAGTTCACCACCAGGGAGCTCGCCACCAGGCAATTTGCCACCAAGCAGTTCGTCACCAAGTAGCTCTTCACCAGGGAGCTCGCCACCAGGCAGTTCACCACCAAGCAATTCGTCACTAAGTAGCTCTCCACCAAAGAGCTCGCCACCAGACAGTTCTCCACCAGAGAATTTGCCACCAAGTAGTTCATCACCAGGACACGTCACCACCGGGTCAAATAACGAGGTACTTAACAAAAAAAAATTATACATCACAAAAAATTAGTATTTGAAAAAAAACGGTTACATCAATTACTCAACGTTATGGTTCCTGATCGACGTAAGGAATAAGTGGGCCTTCTTATTCTTCTTTTATATTATTCCACCTAATTCAGCTTCCGTAACCAGATGATCGTCTTCAAATGCTCGATCCGTTTGTTTTCTCTTCATTCTTAACAAATATGTACACAGATACATACAAATAATACAAATTAACAGGTTTTGTACTCTTATTATTTGTATTTGTGCTCATTCAAAACTGAGCCTTAAAACACTTCCATCATCTGCTCATCTGCTGTCACGACAACTTTATGGCCCACAACACACCATCAACTATCGCAATGGATTTATCAATGTGATTACATTTTGAGGCCCAAAAGAAATTAATCTTCCACAGTGTGAAAGTAATATATTCAGCAGCATATTTATCAGCTTTAGAATAGAACAGAATCAATAAACTATATAATTAATGTAGCCCATGTCCATTACATGGGACAATATAGAAAACCCACCGACCGAGGTCGTCCAAACTTGATTTGTAGTGTTGAGTTCTCAGATTTGTCACCCAAACGGTGGTCCAAGCGAGGAATGATCCTTGGGCTTGGGCCTTTTATTCAGTGGATTTAGGGACCACCATCAGCAGTGCATCCAATGGGCAATTTGTACCAAGTCTTCGTACTTGGTCTGTACCAACTAACAACGAAAGAAAAAAAATGCTTCTTTCCTCTTATTATCACTTTGATAGATTGTTGAAGGCTATTTGTTCATCAGTCCATTTAATTGGAGAGAGAGAGGTTCTAACTCGGAGCAAACGGCCGAAACATAGCTTAGCTTAACCACCCATGTTTTGTATGTGTTTGCTTAGTTACATTTAAGTTTTTCATTCAAAGTTTATACTTTATTTATTTATAAAATGGAGAAAAGATAATAATTACAATCGTTTATAACAACTAGGTATCACTGAAATTACATCAGCATAACAGTGAAAAAAATACCTAACTGTTTGAGGAAGCTTTAAAAATACCACAAACGGTAAGTGAACACAAAAAACCAAAGTCACATTTTTGCTATTCTCGATGCTTACAGAAGAACATGAGAGGAGAACCGCTGAAGTGATGCCACATTGGCACCACAGTTCCAAAAACCCTCTTTGACGGGCATGTTATCAACAATGGTTGTGGAGGAAAGACAAAAGGAAAATCACACACGGATAAAAGTATGATTTTCATTCCCCAATTTTCCATTACTAAATTTATGTCCATCAAATCCACTGGTACTTCTACACAAAAAGAAAAGAAAAAGAATTCCTGGTACAAATCTCATATTTGTATTATTTGACATTTTGGTTGTATTTGATTGCAATGCAAACGCAAATATTTACTTTGCATGAATACTTTTTTTCGGTTTAAAAATGCAAAATGTAACTTGTACTTGTATTCTTATTTGTTTGAAATCAGTACAAAATATGGGCTTCATCGTTAAGACTATGTTTGCTTTGAAGGAACAGAAAAGGAAGGAAAACATAGAAAAGCCTATATAAGATTTGTAAAATTTTCCCTACATTTTTCTTCCTGCCCTTACTTTTTCCTTCAAACCAAACACAGCCTAAATGTCTTAAATTTTTTTTTTTTCAAACTCAAAATTTTTATATAATAAAATGGGTACAGCAACGAATCGGGGTACATAAATTGCCAGATTTGACATTTGTATTTGCAAACAAACACATCAGTCATTAATTAAGAATAGAAGGTTTGCCTGATTAATGAGTGATTACATCAGCCATTAATCAGAGATCATACATGCATGTTATCTAAATAACATATAGTAAAAAAATAATTTGGGATAAACAGATTGCACTCCACCTCAAAACTCTGAATTGCACTACAGGTCTCAATACTAATTCCGAGTTGCCACCAACGGGTACGGTAGAGCTAAAATTTGTTGGGTGGATTGAACAGTGAAAACCCCAATTTAACATCTTGTATCTGTTCACATGAGTAACCGCTCACATCAGCCATTAATATTTTTCTCGATTCCCTGACACACCAAATGGGGTACTCTAAAATCTGGTTTTGCCCTTGCTTGTTATCTTGTTTATTTGTAAGAAGTAAAATAGGCAGGAAAATATAATGTGTTTGGTTTATTTTATGTTTTTTCATTCAACGGTTGTGCATTATTTGCTTATAAAACCGAGAAAGTTAATATTTACAATCATTTACAACAATTAGGCGCCACTAGGCATCGCATCAGCGTAACCGTGAAAAAATACATAATCATTTGTGGAAGCTTTAAAAAATAACTTCCTCAAATGATAGACATGTATAAAAACCGAATTCTACTTTTATTATTCTAGATGCATACGGAAGAGCAAGAGAGGGGTACTGTTGAAGCAGTGCCTATGTGACAGCATTTATTGAATAAATGCCCATGAAACTAAACCGGGATCAGCTCCTCACAAATGTGCACCTTATAGGCACGTCCACCGTGCATTGGAAACATCTCCCGAGAATAATAACTAATAACTACGGGAGATGTTCCCAATGCATAATAGTATGCACGTGTGAGGCACCAGGTGTGAGGAGCAGATCCAGTCTCCATAGAACAAAACACCCTGAGAGTCGTCACATTGTCATGGTGTGTTACATGAAAGAGAATGGTGGGAGGAAATGTTATCTGTTTGGGACGTTTAAGTTAGGAAGAAAAAAAACCTTTAAGAAGCAGCATGATGTAATCCTACATTCACACTTTATATGAGAGAGAATCAAGATGAGGAGATGTGCAAATTTTGCATCAGTCAGCACCGCTAAAGGGTGCAAATGAGAATAAAAAAACCACATTTTGTATCAGGTTGGGAATTTGAGCTTCTACATGCCTCTCCAAGAGCATTGTTTCCAACTTATGGAAAATTCATTAGGTGTAGATAGGGGTGGCAATGGGTTGATCACCCAATGGGTTAATTTAAATGGGTTGGGTCGAGTTGGGTTATGGATAACCATTGGGTTAACCACAATTGGTACATGTGTGAATTCTTTAGCCATTTTTCTTTAATTTTCTTCATTTGAGTGTGAATTTCTATTAATTGTTAACTAAAATTAATTTCAATTTGAATCAACATATTTCACCCAAATTGACATAAATCCAAATCAACCCAACCAAGTCTGGACCGGCCCACTCAGTTCAGCCTAGTTCAAATTTGAACGGACTCAATCACCTAGGTTGGATCTGTTTGGGTTGGCCAGTCTAGTCCGATCCGGTCTGAATATCCGAATCAGATCCAAATAACTTAGGTTGATTAACCTGACTCGGTTTATACCAACCAGCTCCGTCTAGAAACCCATGCATAGACTTGTTCATGGGTCAAGTAGCCCGACGGGTTGGCCTGGCCCCCGGATGGGCTTCAACATGAGTTTTAGACCGCATGCTTGACCTCGAGCCTAAAAGCCCGCTTGATTTCTTTTCTGGTTGGGCTTGGGATTTGTCAAAAAATCCCACCCTAACTATTATATAGTTTAAACTCTAAATTCCCTAAATTCCTAAGTCGCCTAACCCTAACCCTAAATTCTTCTCACTTTTCTTCTCATTCTCACTTTCTCACTTTCTGAACCGGAAAACCCAAGCGCACCGTTTTCACTCTACGACTTCGGGCACCGGTGGCCGGCGCCACCAGAACCAGAACTAGTCTCTCTCTCTCTCTCTCTGCCCGGCACCGTTTTCATCTTCTATCTTCTCACTTTTCTTCTCACTCTCAGACTCTCAGAACCGGCGAACCCAGGCACACCATTTTCACTTAGCGAACTCAGGCACCGGCAGCCAACGCCACCAAAACTAGGTCTTCTCTCTCTCTCTCTCTCTCTCTCTCCAGACGGCACCGTTTTCATCTTCTATCTTCTCACTCTCAGACTCTCAGAACCAACGAACCCAGGCACACCGTTTTCACTCTACGAACTCAGGCACCAGCAGTCGACGACACCTGAACTAGGTCATCTCTCTCTCTCTGGCAATGAGCTCTCTCTCTCTCTCTCTCTCTCTCTCTCTCTCTCTCTCTCTCTCTCTCTCTCTCTCTCTTCGGCTGGCACTGTTTTCATCTTCTATCTTCTCACTTTCTCAATTTTCATTCTTAGTCTCAAACTCCAAGGAACAAGCGAACTCAGGCACCATTCTCCCACTCTCAAAGGCGAACTCAAGCACCGATGCTCAGACTCCCAGGTCGGGCTTCGGGCTTTTTATGACGGCTAGGCTCGGACCCAAGTTGTAGGCCCGTTGGTCAGGTCGGGCTCGGGATCGAGCCTGAAAAATTTATGTTAATGAAGAGCAAAAGCCTGGCCCGACCCATGAACAGGTCTACCCGTGCAACCCAAAATAGACAAGTCTGGTCTGAACATAAATGATCAATCTGGACTGCCCACCTTGACCCGATTCGAATCCGTCAGGTCAATCCCAAACCTTTTCATACCCCGATATGGAGCGATCTGAGCTAACCCATCATACGTTGAATTGGTCTGGTTTGGTCAGACCAGACTGCTCCAAATCCAACTTGTTTGACCACTCTTGATGTGATTAGCTTGAAAATAAATCCAGTTAGATAGTTCAAGTTGGTTTGACTGATTTGAATCTCAGTGGTTTGGTCAATCTCAAGACCTGACCATAGTCAAATGGCTTCAAGTGATTAATTGCTTTTTATTCTCCTTGTAAAAGCAATATGCATGTAATGTGACTTGAGCTTTCACCACTTGCATAAATAATAACTTACATGACCACTAAACTATGACCAACTTATTTGCCAAAAGGAGTTAACTTTTAATTTGAAGTACATAAATTTAAGATTAATGGATTTGAGCAGATTAATTGGGTCAATGCAGGATTAGGTTAAATCCAATCCATTTAATTTTATATAAGCAGATCATTAATGGATTGATGAAATTAGAAGAATTAGATTGAAGTTCAACTCAAACGAAACCCAACCCAACCCACACAATTGCCACCAATAAGTGCAGATTTCCAAAATAATCATTTTTAGATAGCAAAGAACCCTCCGATGGAAGGAAGAAGGATAGATTGAATTGCTTGTTGCATCCGGCTACCTTGATTAGTATCTATCATTTCACTCCAAGACAAAGGTTGAACGGAAAGATATAGGGGATTTATACAGATGATCAATAGTCTATCCAAAACTCATTCTCAATAGGGTACTTTAAAACTTAACTATTGTATCATTACGAATAAGCATAATTCAACCTAGTTCGGTTTGGTGCAAACGTCTGATAAAGAGTTCCCAAAACAAGCAGCCAAAGAGCACATATGTGTATAAACACATCCCATTTGAGTCCCAATAAAGCAAAGGTCCACTCTTAATAAAAAGCATTACCCTAAGGCAGCCCTCTTTCTTTTTCTTTTTGAAAGATGTGTTATTTAATTTCCATTGGCCAAACTAATTGATCTTGGCACATTGTAGCGGTTTATTTTTTATTTTATTTTTTTAGTACTGGAGTTATACAAGGTTATTAATGTCTCTAGACTCTCTCTACACAGCTTTTCGAAATAAATAAATAAAGCTTGGGCCGATTGACAAACACTGTACGTTGTAATACTTGAAAATCTTTTGAAAAATGTCATCCAACAATCTTTTTAAGTCCTAAATGTACTCGAGGGTTACTCAACCTATCATTCCCCTTACTTGGATGGGGAATGCGCGGTGAAATAAATGTAACAGCCTCAGCATTCAGAAAGCTACTTTAGTCAAATATTAGATTACAGCTATTGAAACGAATATATATTATCACCCTTGGTTAAACAATTTGAATCGACCAAGTGCAGATGACGAGGTCTGCATTGAGTTCTTACTTTGAACCAATAACACATAGTACCGGCTAAAAGTAAATTTTTAATGAATTCCTACTATATCATTCAGCTATATTTGCAGAGGTAATAGAACTTACACCTTTGATTACGAAAAGAGGAAAAAAAAATCGGAGTCATTACAAAGAAATTGCTTCAATTTCCAATATACCCAATGCAATGTTATTCCTTGAGTCAAGAATAGGATGGGATTAGTTGCTTTGAGACAAGAAGAGTAAGCCGTTTTCAACCGGAAGGACCTTAATGAAAATAGCATACAGATATCCAATTTGTGAATGGTCATAAAGTCTTGTAATTAAACCAGTAGTACCCACCAAAAACAGAAAAGTGGCCGTGGGAATCCATCTATAACCCTTGACAAAAGTTCAATTAGGAAACTAAAAGAGAAAAATGGTAATGATGACTCAACTCAACTCATGACAGTAGAGAGAGTGAGTAGATGGTAACGAGGTGTGATCAGCCTCAAAAGCAAGACCCATCTGGATTTACATTATTGAGAAGCACACTGACCTGCCTGTGTACCTGGCAGAGGACCCAAAAGCCAAAAGATGGCACAGTCCTCACTCCTCGTTCCTCAAGTAGATGGGTCACCACACCACCTCGCTGCCATAGAATTTAATCATTGCTGTTGCCCTCAAATATTCCCCATCCCCACCCCCGCCCCCCCGCCATTTTGCAAAATCTTTGTCCAATTTGGGCCAAAAGTGACTGTCTGATAAATTCTTTAAGCTTTGATTACAGACAGAAAATTGGTCCCACAACCTCAACCTCCATTAATCCCCCATTTCAATCTTCTAACTTGAAGTAACTTCCTCTCCCTTTCCGCGTGATACCAATATTTTTTTTTTCTTCTTCAGCCTACTTTTTTCTCTTCCGTTACTAATGCCAAAAAAGAACTTTACAAGTTTTTTACCACACGGGTTTAGGCATCGGTCCAAGTAGCGAACAATGGCATATGAGACATGCCAATTGTTGGCCTCAACTGGGCTGATGGGATCCATAAGTTCATAGGGTTAGTAGAAGCATTATTGATCAACTTGGAAGCCGAAGGTGGCTTTGAAAGGAGTACCGAGAGGCCGGTCTTATCAGGACTGCCTTCTCTCGAACTGCTCAAGCTAGTGACCAAAGAGGATGAATTTGACATGTGGGTGGCCAGCTTGGTCGACTCATCGGCTCCTTGGGGTGAGTTCACCGTATCGATCCCGATTAGATCATGCAAGGCCGCTGAGATAGATGGGTTCCTGTAATTCCCCATGCTCATGGGTTTCTGATCAAGAGGTTCAACGCATGCCGTTGGTTGCTGATGTGAGCCCTGGAACAACACCATCTTCCACTCCGGACCACTACCACTGTTCTCCTCTGATAAACTAGCTTCCCCGTTGCCAATCTGGGCCGAAGATTGGTGATCGACGCCCTCATTGTTGGATTCTATCTCCTTGTTTCGTCTAGCAAGTTCTCCCGCCAGAAGAGTATTGCTCGCCATGATCCGTTCCACATCGTATCTTGATATGTCAAAATTGGTGACAGCATTCACCCCACGAAACTTGATTGCAGCGATATCATAGGCTTCAGCTGCTTCCTCTTGGGTACCTACGAAGTTCAGATTTTGAGAACTTAAGAGTCCTTACTCCTTATTAATTCATAAATTAGCTTTAAATCATACATAAATGAGTGGAGGTTTTCAGAGATAAATTTCTTTCCATCTGCTCTGAAAAAAAAAATAGATAGAAAAAAGAAATTGAAGCCTTATAAAAAGCTCCTCCTTTCTGAAAATCAGCCTTGTACAATCTGGGCATAGTTCCTTATCAGCCTTAATAAAGCATCACAACTGACAGAAAAAAGATGGTTTTTATAAGATGTTTAAAAAAAAAAAAGGGGGCCTACGCGCCGAGAGCATTTCTCTGCGACTTTCAGAGTTTGATTTTTTGAATACGAGATGAAGACGACTCAAGGGCATCAAGAATAACGCGAATAAGCCCGTAAAGAAACCCAGTTTGTCAATAAATTAAGCTTGGAACAACTTACTGAATGTCCCAAGATAAAGGTCTTTATTTCCTGCTACCCTGCCAATCCGAGCTTGCCATCTTCCATGTTGATGATGCCTGTAAACACAGCAAACGGATATAGATATATCAGAGGGATAACTCTTTCCTTTTTCAGAAATATGGTTGTTCTGATGTGCAAGAAAACCAGCAAAAAACCTTGTAACTCCTCGGTACATTGAAGCCCCTCTCGAGAACCCACTGCTTTTCCTGCAACATCGAGAAGAAAGGATGATATTTTTACAAAGCATGAAGGGAATACGGGCAACATAACAGAAAGAAGAGGGAGAAGAACTAGAAATACCTCCTCAAATGAGCAACATATTCCTGCCTGCTCATGTTCTTCATTTCTTCAAGTTCTTCCTGGTAATTTTCCAACTGAATGATAATAATAAGAAAAAAAAAATGGAGTTGCATTTCAGTAACTCGAAAACATCAATGGACTGATATGATATGATAGATCCAGTGGACATAGGACCATACAGGGAAGTTGATATGAGTGGAAGGTCCCCAATACTTGAGCGCCGCCAGGTCATAGGCTCTTGCCGCTTTCTCTTCCATATCATAACCCCCTGCAGTTCATAACAAAGGAATGAGTAATGACTAAACGAAGATGCCAAATAGGGTCTTCGATGAAAAGCGTCATTAACGCTAAGAAAGAAAGAGACTTACCCAGGTAAACTGAAAAGGCGTTATTATTGATAGGAATGGCATCCCCGAAGAAGCAAGAACATGACAAATCAGAATTCATAGTCGTAGTCAGGCCAACAACACAAGAAGTCTAAAAATTTGCAGGCCTAATGGAAAGGAATACTTCCAAGAGAAGCTGTAAATGGGGTGTTCCCTTTTCTCTGACTAACCTTGTCTTCCTTTCCTGGTCTGCCCTTCCTTCTTGCAACTGTTATCCCATAGATGGGCTTCATACCTACCAGTCCATCTATGCCTGATGGAGACAAATCAAACAGGTTTATTAATAAATTCATAGAAGAAAACAAGGTGCAAGTGCAGAAGATAAACAAGGAAAAGGACGAACGATACAAAAGATAAATAAACTAGTTCAGTGCTTAATTGATAAAACTAATAAGAGAGACTATTCAAGCAATGAACCAGAAATGAAATAAAACAAACCGGTACAAAAACAGCATGAGAAAAACAGGAGAACCCAAATCAAAGTAGAAAATAAATGGAAAGAAGAAATTGGCTTGAACTCACCTTGTGACCCCTCTATACTGCGACGTTCTCTGTCCAAATGTGTCGATGGACTTCCTATGAACGGGTTGCTTCTGACCCACCTTCCCAGATCCTCTCTTCTTTGTTTCCAAGGCCACACACTCAGTTCCAGTGGGTGAAATCTGATGTGGAGCTGTAACACAGCTAGACTGTGAACCAGGGCTCATGGATAAGCTGAGAGACTGTAAGTCGCCATAACCCATCGTACCGATAGAGGAAGACCCTCCCCCATCATCACCCATGCACCCGGTCATTTTCTGCTCCAATGCATGGTTATTGGAATAGTGCCTAGCAACCCAGGTCTTAAGGCCCGGGATCCCATCATCTGTCATTGGAGGGAGCTGGAGACTGCAGTCTGATATCTGTGTCTCCTTGGGTTCCTCCTCCAATGCCGTCTGGTACATTTCGTGGCCTGTTAGTCCAGAGAAATATGGGTTCTGTTCAACTTGAATCTGTTGTTGCTGCCGAAAGGGTTGTTGGGGAAAGTGAAGAGAGTGTTGTCTGTTAGTCTCGGACTCGGAATTTTGCTGGTAATACATGCTGTCTAAGCTAAGAGCCATGGCTGCTTCTCTGTCATTACTCCCGTATTGATGGGTTCCCATGGTTGCACCACCTAAGAAGTCCTCCAGTTTTGGGGATGAAGTTGGAACCATCCCTTCACGCAGAAAAGTAAAGAAAGAAGGTTCTAGAGAGGTTTACAAACAATGCTATGTAAAAATAGAACCCAAAAGAGAAATGAAGGAGAAGAGAAGCAGACCTTCTGGCTGTGATCTACTGAGAGCTTCCATGATGCATAGAGATCCATCAGACTTCAGTGGCATCACGGACAAGTGGGAGTAGAGCCCACCATTTTCTCCTTCAACCCCATAACAGATACCAGGGTTGTTTAGCTGAGGAGAGAGAAAAAAGCTTGTTGGCACTGCAGTAGAAACAACTACAGGAGGAGCCTGTGATTGATTATGTTGTTGATGGCGATGATGAGGGTCGGAAGGAACCTCCATGTTAATGTGAGGTGAGAGAGAGAAACCCAACCAGTTATTGTTGTTGCCGTTATTACTATTCATGGATTTCATCTCCTTCTCCCCCCTTCCACACCTCCTGTCTCTCTCTCTCTCTCTCGTCTTCTTTTTTCTCACATCTGGAGATTCTTAAAAGGATCTCTTGCTGCAAGGGAACTCAATCATTGGAAAACGAATAAACTAATCATTCCAAAATCTCTAGCTTCCCTCCATTTGAAATCTGGGGTTTTTTGTTTTCTAGCTGCAGAACCCATGGAAGAAATGTATCCATCTTTCAAAAGCAACCCCACTTGAATCTATTCCGCTCCCCGCTCGCTCCCTCTCTTTCAAAAGCTCTGTAAAGAGAACAAAACAAGTCCCTTTAAACCAAACAAAAAGAATGAGCTCCAGCAAGCAATGCTGGGTAGCCTTCCTGCATTCCATAGGGATCTGTGTAGTTGAGAAAGACCATGTTTTCTGCTTTCTCCTCACCTTCTTCTCACTGCCTTTTTCTTAAGACGCTTAAAAACCCATTAAAAAACCAGATGCAATTAAAAACCAAGACCTGCTCCAAAGTGCAAACCGACCTATTTTCCGAAATAGGTTTTCATGGCTTCCTCATTACCCCGAAACCGTTTAATTATTTTTATATTTTTACCAAAAGTCTTCTTGTTCCGCCCTTATCGACACGCAAATCTAGTGGTTACTGGTGCGAAGGGTCAGGTCAGATAACCAAAACTGGGTTGTTTTTTTACAGACTCAGGGCCTTGGATAGATTTGAAGGAGAGAAGACAACTGTCCACCCAGTCACTTCACAACAGTACTAGCTTCAGTACGAGTCTGTAACTCAAGGATCTAATTAAAATTCAAAATTAGGGAAAAACTATTGTTTTCAACTTATAGCACTGCAGTCCAACTTGGTTCTACTTTCAAGACGGATAAAAGCAAAGATGTAGTTAGGATAAAGGCTTTACTAAATAAAATATAAAAAAATAATAAAGCAATAAGTAATATAATTGAGCATTATTGTATTAATAAAAACAATATTCCAACTTATCTCTCTCGCTTGCAAGTAGTCAACACCTGGTTTTCCAGACAAAAAAGTGAGAGTGGGCCTTCAGTAATGAAGTATAAATATTCCAAGAATGATGACCAAAGGGCCCCCCATTAACAAGCTTTTTGTGAAACATTATATTAGACTACATTAGCAATAATTACGCTATACACAGATACAACATTTTCCCAAGGCGATGTGGTGTCTGAAACGTTGAAGTTTGAAAGTTCCAAGCGAAACAAACTTCGATGACTAATGGGTTTGTTAAGCAACAAAAATAATTGGTCTAATTTTTCAACACGTTCTGTTTTTTTTTTTATTCTGTCTTGTTGGTTTTGTTATTAGAAGTCAAAAAATAAGAATTTATACAGGTCAGGGTTTTTCTTTTCTCTCTATTTACTGCATGCATTATGTGCATGAAAGTGTTCATGGAGACAGATTTTCTAGAATGAATCATTTGGTTTGAAAAGAGAGGGAGTGTGGGAGGGAAAGATGTACTGCAGAGAGAGAGAGAGAGAGAGCTTAACTCTCTTTTGATTGTGGTAATGATGATGAAGCACCAAGGCCAATGGGCTTTTACCAGAAATAATGTATTTGCCTTAGAATGTCGGTATGCAACTGACAGAAATAATGTATATGTGTGTTACATACTGCAAAAGAACTTGAAATCGTCTTTTTGGTAAATAATTTGAAACTGTGTCGAGAGAGAAAAAATTAAAAACCAAACCGTTGAACATCAAAAGACAAATAATTCCGTAAATTTCACAAACAAAATTGTGCTAGTCTTGGAAAATTTGCCCTACAGACAGGGGGAACCCCCTCCCCCATCCCATGAAAAGACGGCCCAACTTTTCTGAATCTACACTGTAAGGCTGAAGCAGCTAAACAACATGAATGAAATCATTGTGAATCTTAATAATCTGGGGAGGTCTACGGGTTCATATCATCATATGGATTGATGCACATTCATCCATCCATCCACCGCTGACGATACACATTCACATAATTTTAATATGAATATATACACAAAGGCAATACATCCTTTTGAAATCCATAAAATCTATTAGGAATTGTTTGTTTTATCTCTGAAAGCAAAAACAGGAAGGGCAGCAGCATTAACATGTAAAGCCTTCGATTGCGAGTCCTACGTTCAAAAAATAACCACATTCTTTCAATATTCTGTTGGGAAAGAATGATGATTCACTTATAGCCCTCATCCAATATAATCCATGTTAACTCCACCCTGTCACTGTCCACACTCCAGTATCCATCATTCGTTGGCTCCCAAATCTCGGACAGAAATTAAAACAGATTGCTTTCTCAGCTTTTGCCGTCAAGCGATATGAGGATCATTTCATCGCCAAGGGATATATATTCTTTTTTTCTTTGGTAAGGCCGGGGGTTTGAGGCTTGAGCTATTATTTGATGATGTGAGAAATTCTAGTGAACGACCTTTTCTTTTTCTTTCTCTTTTGCTAAAAGTGAAGTAAGTGTGAACAACGAGTTTATGCAAGTCTTTGTTTTTCTCCGCCCTGTGCCCTGTGCCCTGTGCCCCGTTAAAAATCATGGCTAATTTCATATTGTCGTACGTCATTGCATGGGTTCCACCCTGTCTATGGATATGGGTCCACATGACCCATTACATTTTATCCATTGACTTGCATAAACCCATTTTTACTAACTTTTCTCCATGTTAACCATATATACAAACGGCAAAAGCTCGGGTATGGGTCCACATGACCCGCGTTACATTATTATTATTATGAAACCCTATTTTTCAGACATAGTGGTTCTGGTACTTGGTTATTCCGCCCACTGTAGCTCGGCGGGCTAAGAAAAGTACCATGTCAAAGTAATTAGCATCAATGACAAGGATAAGGGTGCAAATTGAGCGGTTCCAACGGGTTGGGTTTGGATTTAAGACTTCGGCCTTTTTTTTTTTAATCTTTTGTGCTGGGCCTGGGGTTAGTCTTTAGGTAGCCCAAATCTGGCCCGACCTAATTCCAATCTGAGTCCAACCCGATTTGACTAATTAAAACTGAACTGTTATCTTCAATTCTTTTCAAAAAAAATACCGAATCAATCGATTTGGTTAATGGGAATTTTCGATTTGATTCAGTTTTTCAGTTTTTGATAAGCACCCCTAATGGTTCCACCTTAACCTGAAAATCAAGTTGTTTTCTATTCAAATCATAAATCAAATTTATTTTGGTTCCCTAACTGGAATAAAAGACTCGATGCAAAGCTTTCAATAATTACCATTTGTTTGGGGATCAATCTCGTTAATAAAAGTGTCGTTGAATTATAAATCTAACCTAATTTAGTCTACTAAATTAAATAAGACCCTGGTTTGGACGCTTATATGTTTTGGGAAGGTTTCCCTAATTTTTCCTCCTTTTTTTTCTATTTTTTTCTTCAAGCCAAACATAGCCTTAAGGTTTTAAACAGAGGTGACGAGATTTAGTAGGCATAGGCACACAAGGGCTGTAAGCAGGCGGGCCCCAGTTGTGCATTTGTTAAAACTTGAATGGGAAGGCCCGACCGCCCGAACCCGAGACTCTGTCAAATCTTTAGATCAGTTACCCAACTTGCACCCCCTATACACACCAATTTACCAACATAATCATTTTGACACCTATCTTGTAAATTATGCTTGAACTTCGAAGTGGGTTGAGAATTATTTAAGGAACAAGTGTCAATATACTGATTATGTGCTTACTCAAGGGTGTGGAAAATAAATTGGATGGTGTGCTCTTATCCACACCTCGTCATAGTAGAAGAGTTGTTCTGTAACGTAGACAAAGTGTGTGGAAGTCAAAGTTCAAGTTTGATTTTATGTTTCTCACACACAAATAAATTAAACAATGGCTAAACAACCAACCAATGTAATTAGTTGGAACTCAACTTTTGATTCTTAATTAAACAGTGGAGCTAATAAAAAATCCTTAAACATTGTAGTATGAGATCACTTATTTTAGAAAAAAACATGTTAACGCCAGCCTATTCATAAGATATAAGCATGAATATATTGTATGAGATAGTGTGGAGTGTGGACGGATTCACGATATAGTGGTGATCAATCCGCCCTAATTTGGAGCCACACATCTCTATTCCAATTGGTATAAACTGAAATGGTCCATCATTTCATTAAGTGTACAGATGTATTTAATGAACACCACTACAGTGCTCATTAAGTGTACAGATGTATTTAATGAACACCACTACAGTGTTCATTAAGTGTACAGATGTACTTAGTTAGTATGCTTTAATAACACATCTAACGTAGTCACCTATATCAAAAAGAAAAACAAACAAAATGGCCTATGAAATTGGTCAGGGTTTCATTCTTCTACATAAATCAAACCTAATCAATCACCTAAATCAAATTAGAAAAAAAAAATGCTTCAAGAATCAACCATGTGAACAGTCCCAAACAAAACCCATTCAACATGCCTAGATGCCTTGATTTTAATTTATAAAAGCAATTGGAAAGTTCAGTTGATTGGCTACCTAATGGGTTCAAAATCATGGCACCATGATTTGAGAGAGAATTACAACTTAACTTATTAAGCAAGGGTCTTTTTGCATTGAATTATTTTTTCTAATTTTAGTATTGCTTGTTTTAGGATTTTAATGTGGAGATTATATAAATATAACTTTATTACTTGTCAATTGTTTGGAGGCTCAGCAGTCAGGACCCAGCATCCAATGGTCCAACAATAGATATTGGATAGTACAGAGGGTTCAGTGTGCAATGAGATCGGATTTTCTCCTCACGCCACGCACCAACCTCACAGCGCATTATAGCAGTGCAAACACCTCTGCAATACAATGTCAACATGTCATGGAAACTTTCTAGGTTTTACATTAAGGTTGTATTTGATTTGAAAAAGGAAAGAAAATTTGGATAATCAAACACAACCCTCTAGGAAATGACCTATTTTAAACTCGAAGATGGTTAAGATCGATGATATCTAATGGTGCACGATCTGATAGTTTCCTATTAGAGAATAATTCGAACGTCGGGCTGATGAGATTGGCAAGCTAAGCTGCAAGAGAATAGTGTCAAAGTGCCTTAATTCTTTATTTAGGGTGGGCACTCCGATGCAAGTGTGTTGAATGTACAATTGCACGTGCCTTTTGTGGTTGAAGGAGGTGCCTTTATATAGGTATGGGTCTCACGTAATGCATCTGAAATCTCTAGGAGAGGATGTGGCTTATTGGCCCATCACCCTCGGAGGTGGTTTTAGTGGATAGTGATAAGGCTTATCCGATTACCTCTGAATTAAGTGGCACAAAAGTCAATCTTATCAGTCAGACGATATAATCCCAAAAAAATTGGAGACAATAAATCACACGTAACAAAAGTCGGTTACCACATTACATAGGCCGCCACATTGGACCTTGTCAGGTTGGTGAGAGGTCCTTGGTATACTCCACTACGCCACATAGGGCTATGAACTCCTTGGCCCTATCCAACGTGATGCTGGGTGCTCACTCTCATAAGACGTCCAAGGTGTGTCTGAGGTGGTTCCGACTGATTTGGTAAACTACGTGGTGTCGAGGTGTTATGCAATGGTTAAAAGGTGCCACGTAGACACTGAAGGGCCAAACTATCCCCTCACCAATATCAATCCACAAAACATGGAAAAATAAAAAATAAACTGATCGGACTGATTTTTTATAAGTCTTGAAGACGGACCATATAAGATCACAGCAGGTAATACTGGTGGCCATGGGGTTACATTGCGACTACAATTTGTGTTACCAGGTTCAAGGCACTCCCATCACCATCTCACAATATTATGCAAGGGGGACTCTTTTCTTTTTGTTTTGATTTGCATTTACCTTTCTGATGTTTGGGGGGAGGGTTACCCCGTTGTGTGGAGCTGGGTTTTTTAACGATTTCTTCTATTTTCTTTTTATTCTCCTTTATTTTCCCTTGTTTTATCTCTCCTTTAAAAAACCCCTTGTTGATCTAAATCCATTTGCGTTAGTCACTATTGACCATTGCATCTGAATTCGCAAAGCTGACTGTGATGTTCACACCAAATTAGAAGAAAAAAAAAATCTGGTTGGAGTGGAATGTAATTATGGATACAAATCCTATTGCTTTAACTTAATTATCAAAAATAAATAAATAAATCCTATTGATTTATCAAAATAAATTTAAAAAAACAAAGATTTTTAACAAAAGAAAAGCATAAGTAAAGATAACAGCTGAATGCATTTTTTAATCCATTCTTACATAGAATTGATTAGAAACACGGCAGGTTTGCTACCACTGTCAACTACAGCTACTACAGACTGTATAATTAAAAATAAAAAAAATCTTTGGGTTAAAAAAAAAAAAAAAAAGAAACATCTATTATAAGCAAATACGCTATTACCAGATTGGCAAATTTCTGAGATTAGTAGGGTAGGAACTCAGGGAAAGGGATGGCATGCAATCACATGACCCAGTGAGGCAGTGAACCACTAGCAACGTACATAAAGACAACTGAGCTGAGGCAGAGAAGCTGCTTTCCCGGGGATCGAACCCGCATCCCTCAAAAGAATCAATACCAAATTACCAATTGACCACTTACTGACTTACACCAAAACCGAGAGGTATGGCGTTGTCACTATGGTGTACGAAAATAAAGGTAAGTAGTCAGCATTAATACACGTCAAAAGTGTGCCAATTTGTGGAGGCTAGGGAATTGGGGCTTGAATAACAAAGAGAGGAAATGTTTTCTATTTGTTCCAATCACTAGTGCTGCAAATGAATCGGACTGGATTCGGTAAAGGGCATATCCGATCCGATAAGAAAATCGATTGATCTGGTTCTGATAATAATTCGTTAGATTTCCAAGAGTATGATTTGAATTTAAATTCTAATATTTTATCGAACATCTAAATCGATTAGAATTGTAATAAAAATTTAATGATAATATAAAATATATTATATAATCTATATAATATAAAATTATATAATAACATATAATGTCTCATAAATAATAGATCGGATCGGGTCGTAGAAGATCATATCAGGGTATATCCAAACTTAATTCGTTAACTAAATGGGTAAACTTTTTCTGATCCAATCCGATTTAAATTAGATCAGATTATGCTGAAAGGGTAATGGGATAATTTTTATTGTGAGGAGATGGTTGATACAAATAGAGGATGATTTGTTCAAGGGAGAATAGATCTGCAGGCCACATTTTATGTGTAAGACACAATAATCGCACATTGAGAACATCTTCTTACGAGATACAGAATCCCTCCATTGACCACTAGTACCATAAATGGTGTCAACTCAAGACAAACTATTCAACATGGCATGGACCGTTGCCTGTATCCACCAGGTCACAAAACCATGTGGTGTGAGACGGGATCTATTGAAAGCAATAAGTGTGTTAGCATGAAATCCAATTGTCCATTCAAATATTTATAAAATTTAAGCTTGCCCATGAATAGATCTATTTGTTATTAAGGATGGTAATTTCCACTCTACCTTAGGATTGGGTATTCACCCAATGCAGTTTTTTTTTAACTGTTTTGGGGGCATGGACAGGTTTTAGGATTTTACAATCTCTCTCTCTATATATATATATATATATGCAAGATATATGATATTAGGTCAAACCTATATTGAATTTATTCAAATATCACTAATGCTTATAATTAAATTATCAGTATGTACGATATGAATTTAAATATATTATGTGTTAAATTTAATAATGTTTTAAAGCATATATAAAAGATAATTGATCATTTATGTGACTTGTACATGTTTCAATCAAATGACAAGAAATTAGATGTGGGTTTTGGACCTGACCCGATGAGACATCAATCCAATTCCAACCCACTGCCATTCTGCTAAAATGGTGGATGCATGGTACCCACCGCCGATGCTATAATCACATCCGACCTCAACATTTTCCGACAGGAGGTCCAGACATATCACGCATGCGCTGGCTTGCCAAATGCCAAATGAGAAGCACAGATATGGGCAACAATTTTAGCTGTGGCTGTGGAATCCAATACCTCCTTGGCTCCTTCAGCGCGAGTAGCGAGGAGCAAGTACGCGACCAGATAACCAGATTCTCGCCTTCTCTGTGTGACTGTGTCCATCAATCAAGAATTCAAGATTCAAGAGAAGGGGGGCGTCTACGTCCTACGGTCTACACGGTCTATGTGAAAATGAACCCAGGATCAGGTGTTAATTAATTAAGTTTATGTTCATGGGTTTGTGGCCATTATTATGTTTAAATGATATTGCTTATTCCAAATATCAACGTTGATCTAATTTCTGCACTTGCTTCACAAAACCCTAGTATAAATCAGAATACGTGAAAAAGTACAGATTAAGTTGTATCCATTTCTCAGGATGCAATTGATCTCTGTGGTGGAACCATTCAAAGTGGATCCCGATGAATATGGACAAGAAGCAGATAGCAAGTTGGGTCGCTCCAGCTCCAGGCTGCTCTGTTCTGCCTCTGCGCGTCTTCTAGGTGTTCCACCACCAGACCAGACCCATGGCTTTTTTGCCTTGGAAAAAAGAAAGCACGGTTCATAAACTGGAAACCCAAAATCAATTCGTACAGAAACTTGCATATTACCAAATCAGGACTCCTTTTTTTGGAGCGTCATGTCATCCTGGTCAAATTTGGATTTTGCTAGTCTCTTCGCATTCACTTTGTCTTGTAAATAAAGATGAGAATTCAGAACCACGGAATTTCGATTCTTTTATTCTCTACTTGTGTATTTACTACTTAGTTGCAACAATAGCTCGCTTGCTTGGATAGTAAAGCGCCGTAACACCATCTCTCTTTCTCTCTCTCCCAATTGGACATTTAACTGTAAAAGGCTCTCGGGTAAGACTCTAAAATGCAACACAGTCGTCCCAAACAGAGGCAAAAGACAATGCAAGAAACGTGTTGGAATGGAGGATATAAAGTCTGAATTGGATTGGAGCACAGAGTATAAATGAACCCAATTGGTATCTTAGGTGTGTCTTACCAAAACAAAACAGGCTACACAAAGCAAGCAGGCAAGTTCTAATTCTCAGATTAATGTAGGCCCTGTTTCAGAAGCACTCAAAATATGACCTTCATTTTAGCAGACACCCTGCTGTTTCCTGAATAGAATTCATTTCTAGATTTTAAGAAAAACTTATATAAATAAAAGAGAAGAAAGAACAAAACATGTGTAAGATGTATGTTTTCAATAAAGTTGAATTGTCCTTGTTGCAGTAATTTTAATTTTTTCAGAACCAAAGAAAATGATGTTCGATGGAATATTCAACCTGAATTGTGCTTTTTATTTTATTTTAACTCTTCTGCCAGACCCAGTTTTACCAGGAGTAATTGGTAAGGTCGATCTGATTTTCTATCTTGACATCCTCAAAGGCAGAGCTTGCACACCCAAACCAGTTTCGGGTAGGGAATCTTACCGACCCGACTCACTAACATGACTCACTAATACTCACTAATACTCCTCCCTAGGACTGTCAACCGGGTCGTGTTTGCCTTCACCCTAACATGACTCACTAATACTCCCACTCAAATTCAATGCAACCCTATACGATTCAACATATACCCATGACCCATCCAACCCAATCCACAATCTTTTTAATTGTATGCTTATAAGCCCAAGAGGGATTAACTTGAGTTGAAATTTGGCTTACGGGTGATTATGTTCCAAGGTATCACTTCATATATATTGGGGGTATCATGATCTGACAGGTTTAGATAATAAAGCCAATATCCAATTCGGGCTAAAGAATCGAAACCCTAACTTGACCTTATACTAGACCGGACATATAGCTCCAATTTGGCCCTCTGTGCCAGGTTTAAAGTATCAAAGCTTTGCTACTGAGATTTTCAAACTAAAGAAACTCTCTTTTTTTATTGTTTTGATGTAATAATTTGTTAGTAGAAAGTTGATTTTATAGGCTAAGAGATAACTAAACGTGACCATTTCTGACACTTTAGCTTAATTTAATTTATAATAAAATAGAGATTGAGGGAGATGTCACCTAAAAGTTAGAGTGGGATGAGCAAAATGGATGGGACCAATGGGTGCATCTGAACTTTTATAGTATAGATGAATATCACTTAAACTAAAAGAAAATTCTATAAAATATTTGTAAACAAACATGTCCAGGAAATGACAAATGAGTGTGATAGAAATGTAAATGCAAAGATGAATGATTGAAAAATTAGAAAGGATAGGTTCAAGAACAAAGTCATTCATAAGAATTTAGAAGTAGTCCTAATAAGTGATAAAATGAGAGAAATTAGGCTAAGATGTCTTGGTCACGTACATAAAACACCATAAAGGGCATCGATTAGACCAAAAGGGACATGGATTTTATTGCACTAATAATTTGATAATGAATATGACTTTAAATGAAAGGGATTAGCCAAGCAGGATTTACATGACCTCATATGATAGGGCATGGATGATGATGATGATTTTAAAGTGTCAAAACACTTACTAGCATTTAAAACTAATTAAATTACCTAACCCTTGCAATTGCATATAGAGAGTTTCAAACTAACAAAACTCTTTTTTTTATTATTATTATTTTGATATCATAACTTGTCATCAAAAGTTCCATTATCACTTTTTATCATTTAAACCTAACTAAATCACTTAACCCTTGCAATTTAAAGTATTGATAACCCTAAAAACCGATAGGAATGATTTAACTGAACCCATTGGCATCCTATCCCCTCCCCCACTAGAATCAAGGTCATTTCATGATTCTGCCAATAAGTGTATATTCAATGAAGCATGGATTATGTTTATAATCAATGTTCTAAATATCGATACAGGTTGATATGGTGTACTGGCCTGTATCAATGCTTTTTTGGGTGTGTTATTTATTTTTTCCAAAACTGCTTCAGAGGGGTTAGTTTAAGTCCCGGCTACCCTCTGAACCATGGTCTGACCCGATACACCCCCTGTAGGGGTGTATCAAGAAGGCCCCGATGAGATATGTATCGGCTGATATGGACCGATGCGTAATGACATTTTGAACATTGATTATAATGGTTGAATTAGCTGAACTAAACAACTTATTGCTTTATCATTTAGGATATATTTGATTCATAGTAGGAATTGGAATTAAAACCAGAACAATCTATTGACATGGTTTGTTTGGTTTAAACAAAAATTGGAATTAGAATAAGTTTGAATATAATTTCATTTCCAAGGGAGGAGGAAGGGGATAAGGAATGCCCATTCTCTCAAATGGGGGAATGTCATTCTAACAAGAATGGAAATGAGATTCCAATTCCACCCAACCAAACAATAGGAATTGGAATCAGAATGACTTGTTCCAATTAAATAATAACAAACCATTCAATAGTAAAATAGCACTATTCATTTTAGCTTCATCTTCGAAGGAACCCACAATCTCCTTAAAAAACTTACGGCTCGTTTGATAACACTTTTCAAATGTCTAGTGTCTAAAAAACTTGATTTTTCAGACACCAAACCCGTTTGATGATGCGTCTAGAAAATGATCTGAATTTTGTTTTTAGATCTAATGCTCAAAGCGCGTGGTCCAACTCTTAATGCGCTCAAACTTGTTTTGGAGCTAGTAAAAAGTCAAAACTACCCCCAACATTTGAAATGACGCATTGATGCCCCTGATTATCCAAAACCAAAAAACCTAGCCCAATTGTTTCAAACGCAAAAGAAATTTCCACTCATGAAGATTGCTCTAGGTATGGCTGCAAGACCTTCTATTCTCTCATGTTTGCTTCTTCTTCTTTGTCAAGCATTGGATTTCTCACCATAAATCTTCATTTTTTAGGGGTTATAGTCATACCAGATGCCTAGCAAAGGTATCTTCCTATTTACAGTTGTTTGATTTGTTTACGTTTAACTATTGAATCTGTTAAGTTTGTTAGCAATCATATGCAAAGTGTAGATTATTTGATTTGTTTATTGAGTCTCTTCACTGTTGAGAAAATATCTATGCTTTGTTTTTTCATTTCCTGCTTTGTTTTATATGATGCCTTAACTGTTTATTGAATCTCTTAATTGTTGAGAAAATTATTTTAATTTTTATATGTAAATTATTAAAATTTTTTATTAGTCATTAGTTATTTTTATTATTTTTAATTATTAATTCGTTATTGATTTTTTAAAATTATTTTGATTTTTATTTGTGTGAATTACTAATTATTAGTTAAAATTTACTTTAACATTTTTTATTAGTCATAAATTATTTTTATTAATTTTAATTGTGTTATTTATTAATTTTTATTTGTATTATTTCAATATTGTTTTGAATTTCGCAAATTATTTGGTATGAAATAGTGCAAATCAAAATTATCAAATAGTCTATTATGGTGGTAAAATAGTAAAATCATGGAACTTTAGATGTTATGAAATTTGAATTTCAGGGACCTTTAGACACTTTTAATATGTTTTTAACTTTTCAAATTTTAAAATTCATTTTATCAAATGCCACCTTAGTCATTTAAAGATAAAATAATAAACTTTTCAATCACTTGTAATGTTATGAAATGACCCGAATTTTTATTTCAATGTAATAAAAATTACATGATGAGAAGTTGGCCATAAATACATGTATTAGCAGGAATGGAATCTACTCCTCACACATGACCAGAGTGCATTGGGAACATCTCCCATGAATAATAACTTATAAGTGCGGGAAATGTTCCCAATGCATGGTTGGTGTGTGTGAGGTCGGTGTGAGGCGCCTTTTGTGAGGAATAGATCCAGTCTAGTATTAGCAGGGAGTCTGATTTTCTGCTTAGTATGGAGCGCCTCACACCAACCTCACAAAGTTTTGAGTTTTCAGTCGTGCATTGTGAATGTGAACATCTCCCATAATAGATTTTATCATTCAAGGGAAGATGTTGGTGTGAGGCGCACTTTTTGTGATTAGCAAATTCGGTTTCATCGATTAGAGCAGCATTGCAAAAAGCAAAAAACAAAATAGGGCAAGGGCAACCATTTTTGTCGAGTTGGCAAAACACGACCACTGGGTATTTAGTACTAGGTCGTATTTGGTGATACATGTGGGCCCAATGGAGTATGGATGGTGACAATTCACTTACATCTCCACCTAGGCTGATGCTGATCTGTGCAACCTTTGGGCCGACTCCATCCAATCCATAGACTTAAGTAGCTAAATTAAAAGTTAAAAAGAGAGAGAGAGAGAGAGAGAGAGTGGTTAGGCCCATTTAAAGAGCAATAGTGGAAATCAAATCAGTAGGAGGACTTAAGGACTGGCGATTGCTTGGTCATTGTCAATTACTCCCCACCCCCAGCCGTAGATGTAAATTTACCATTAACCGACCGTCAGTTACCATTAAAGTGGCCCGCCATTAAAGCCTCCTTCCCTGCAGGTTTTCTGCAAATCCACTCTCCTCTCCATTTGCCCCTTCTCTCTCCTTCTCTCCATCAACCAGTGAATGAAACGTCACAACCTAGGGCTACTGTGTCATTATCACCTTAGACTTCATCTACCTCTATCTCCATCTCTCTAGAGCTACTTTTGGTCAATTGGATATCTAGGGCTTTCTTTGTCTTGTTTCATTTTCCCTGTCACATTTGTAAGATGGAACAAGTAGGAGCAATTTGGTATTGTAGGCGTCAAGGGGACTGAATATCCCACTAGATTTTCTTTTTATATTACAAATACAGGAAGAATCCAAGAGAGATACAAAGAAGGAATAAGCAGAGAGTGAGCAACCCCTACAAAAGCATCCCTCACCATTCACCAAACACCTAGCATTCCTAAAATCGGGACTTTTCAGTCACTTAAAAGATTGAAGGGGAAAAGAGAATGTAAAGAAATTTTGGTAAATTCGAATATCAATAGGGATTGGACATTGCTGGTGTTTCTTTCCCAACAATTTTTTTTTTCTTTTTCAAGTTTCCCAATCCATCCTGGATACCCAGAGGTGCCTTCCTTTAATGTCTGCTAACAATGCCTGTAAAATAATTCATCTGCCTTTTTTCTTTCACTTTTGCTTTTCTGAGAGGCATAGGCAGAAAGAGATAGGTGTTTGCTTAATTGTACTGCGGAATTAAGAGTACAACGACTCAGTATTTCTTTCTCCTTTTTTTTTTTTTTTTGACTCGCTAAGGATTGCCACCCAACTTATTCTGATTAATTTTATTTTTCATTATTGAAATCAAACGGCCATTGTGTTCCTTTCTTACTTTTCTTAATTCATTTGTTACTTTTTTTTCTTTCCGAGCAAACTTGGAGGGTGATGCCGGATTTGCCTTTTGTATTTATTCTCTTTGTTTTCTTTGGGTAGGTGAAAAGTTTAGTTGATTGAATTCTTAGCCGGATTGTCCCGCTTATAGTTGTTTCTTTTTCAGTTTTCTACCAAAAATTTTGTTTAATTTCTATAACCTGCTTTTTGTTTTTGACATTAAGCACTTTCGATTTCGTTGTAATGAACCAGGTAAAGATTTGGCACTTCCAAGTTCCAACTCAGAAAGTAAAATGTGTAAAACTTAGAAAAGTTTTACTCAAATTGAAAACAAAACTATCCTTCGCTTACAATGACAATGGGCCGGGTCTGGTCTAGCTCAGCGCAGACCCGGTACTAAACCGATAATTTGGACACGATAATAATAACAAGGACACCATGAGAAAGACAGGCATTGTAATGGAGTAATTTCATAAACACATGAAAACCCAGAGCTGGGACATGTAATGCAAAAGCAAAACCCAGTCAGTCTCCAATATTATTGGATCGGTACAATTCAGTTCTATCGGATATATCCGGCCCATTGACAGCCCTCTATATATATGCTTAAAAAAATAAAAATTGTTAGGTTATGAGGCAAGGCCCATATATGAATTGAGACCTATACATAAAAGAATCCGGATTTCATCCACTTGCAGCCGTGAATCAGAAATGAAAACATACAAGTATGAAAGATGTTCCCAATATAATGAGTGTGAACTGAGGAAGATGTTCCCAATATAATGGGTGTGAACTGAGGGAGGAGGATTCAGTGAGAATGCGAGGAGAAAATCCAAAATCCAAACTCCACATAGAAGTAGAACCCCACTGGTGGGATCTACATGTGGACCAAGACCAACAAATGGGAATGGGGTCCAAACATGGGACCACTGGAGAATTGGGGCAGGGCTCAGACGCAGGACCAGCAAGTGAGACTGACAGTGGTGCCTTCAGGCTTCAGGTGGGGCTAACATATGTATCTACATAGGTAGGGCACAGCTCAGCTATGTGATCCATTGGCATTTTCCCGTTGCATTTTTTTTTTCCTACAACAGAAGCAAAAACATACAAACAAACAAACAAAAAAAAAGGAAGAAGCATTATTATTTATTTCATTCACCAAAATTTATTCAATTGGAATCATTTTACTTGAAAATAAATGCGGCATGAAACAAATTCAACAAGAAGCACAGATGGCAAAACCGGGGAATGATGAATCTTGAGCTCAACTGCCGAGAGCCGCAGGAGCAGCCCACTTCATAGCTGGGGATTAACATTTAACACCAGAGCAGGGGACACTTTAGTCTGGCTCTTTTCGAACGGGTTTTGTCGGATATGGATTGGCATTTTTCTTTTTCAGAACCCTATTACCCTGTTGTGTTGAATGTGCAAATGGATTCACATCCATACTGGCATTGAGTTCGGCTTCAGTCAGGCAAAGCCTATCCGAGCAGCCTTTACTTTTTTGCATTGAGAATATCTCCGTATTATTTCATGGGCAGATATTCTCAATGCAAGGTTGGGAAAAGCTGTTAGATCGGTGTGGGCACAGGTCTGCCCTGATGGAAGCCGATCTCATTGGCATTAAGAGTCCATAAATCTATTAAATGTGATGGATGTTTTATTTAACACAGTTAATATGTACGAGTGGTGTCCGTCGTTTGTGGCCCGACTGAGAGAGACTGACTGCTTTTTTCATAGAGTGTTGTTCACCTAACCTAATTAACCAGACGTCCCGAATGAACGGACCCTGCGGTCCTGGTGCCACTTCTTCCCTGACAAGTGACAAATCCCAGTTCAGTTTTAACCTATTGGCTGACTAAATTTTGTCACAACGGCTCGTATTTATTAGAGTATCACCGATTTACTACTGGCTGGGGGGAAAAAGCGCTACGGCCCCACCTTTTATATCCCTTCGAGTGCACACATCAACTCACTAGCAAATTTACGTTTCTGTTTTTGGAACCCACCACTAAATAAGAGTCCGGATCTCCTGCCCACACAAACTCTGCTATGTTTACCCACATAACATTGCAGCTATACATGGAGAACATCTCATCCTTATGCATGATATTATGCAGGGGAGATGTTCCCAATTCATGGAGGTAGTGTGTTGTAAATAGATATGGGCAGAGTTCTCATGGACAGAAAATCCAGAGTCACTAAATACGCCAAATAATAAGAGATAGGAGGAATAACCCATTTTCTGTCATTAAGGTTGTATTTGCTTCAACACTCATTATTTTTCATTCTTATTCAAAATGAAACTTTAAAATAAATAAAAGTAAAAATAGGCAGAATGAGAAAATATTGTTATGAATCGAACATTTTTTTCTAAAAAATGAATTCTTTTCAAACCAACAAATAACCTACGTTGCTCATTTTCATTCTTCAAAAAAAAAAAAAAAAAACTCTGTTCTGACAATCATAAACTGCCAGTCTAAGTCTTTGAAACTGATGGTATGGACCTATAGATGGCCAATGATCAATGTCCATTAACATAAATTCTAATAAACATTTATGATGACGATTTTTGTAGACTTAGGCCAGCAGTTTACAACCACTACAATGAGTTTCTTTAAAGAATGAAAATGAGCAAAATGAGGCATGATTATTTTTTATCTTGCAAGCTACCTTAATTTTTGTGCTTTAACCTATAGGGCGATTTTTTCATGCTAAAAATAATGAAGCCCATAACAAAAACATTGTAACCAAATGATACAATGTCATTCATCCTTGCCCATTCGGCAAGTTAAAGCTATGTGAATGATCTGAAACATGTGGTGTGGGGTGATGGGCCGAACGTTTTTGAAATAAAGTTACAGAGACCGAGGAAAATATATTCACAAAATGGGGCATTTCACTTCAGAGAACGATATACACCACTACAGAGAATTCAATACGCCACCAGTGATGCCAGCAAGGGGGTTGAAGTTCATAAAATCCTAATATTGCTACCAACTCCTACTTAGTTTTGTAATCTAATTTTATATTGACGAGTTGATTCACTTGATTGGGTAGGGTTGGTGTAAGTTCAGAACTTCCCGCATGTCTTGGGAGTAGAACTGTAGTCAAGGTCAGATTCAGATTATATCCAGCAACATCCGACGAACCCAACCTAATTATTTAAACCTTAAATCCAAATCCAAACTTAAATCCCGTCACTTCACCGAAACCACTTCCTCTCAAGTCGTTCAAATGCTTCACATGAATAAAATTTCAATAGGAATCAAAGGGTTTACTATAAATATGAACAGCTAGCTCTTCGACATGGTAAAATAGAGAAAAAGGATTCATACAGCTGACAGAAAATAGCTGCCCCTTTTACCAAGCAGCAGATGTTCTAAATTGTAAACTAGAAAATAGCCCCAAAATGTTCATGCCAGTATCAAGCTGTAATTTACATGAATCAAAAAGAGTTGTGATTTACCTTCTACATGTTACAAAACTTGGACTTTCATTCATGTTGGGTGCTTGTTTACGAGAAAATCAATTGTTGGATACAAGCACATGAGAATTGGCTACTATCACCACCTTCGTACTAACGATGTAAGCAACTGCAACATCAACAACAACAACTAGAATTTTCAGTATTATCATAATCAATAACTTGGTTTGCACTTTGCAGTGGTATAGTAGTGCAGAAGCATATAAAACTGAAGATCCTATATTGAGCAGGTCTATTACATTCCTTCCATAATTCCAAATTGTCCAACTGCCCAGGGACAGAATTAGTGTGCATACATATTTAATTTTCTCCATCCTCTGTGAAACAAATAATAATTACTAATAGCAATAAAAAAAGGTCATTACCAAATATTGGTCCCAGCCGTCCGGGGTCTAGGGAAGGGTGGACTAGATACAAACTTACCATTTGGCCTTTTTTTTTTGGCACGAAATGGCCATTGTACGACCTAAGCAAGCCCACATTCTTATGCTTGTCAGCCCAAGATTTTACCATAATATTAATAATAGAAAAAAAAAAAAAAAAAAACTATCAAACAACCAGGTGTGTGTAACAAAAAATAAAAGAAAAAAATGGTGAACTCAATCACCTATTTCCATTATATAATAGACAAAACGGACTAAGCTTCATAAGGAAATCCAAATAGATCAATAAACTAAAAACTGGAAGTACAGAATTTAGAGTCATGCTATGGCACTGAAAAGGTATAATATAGAAATTGCCTATAATTTAAAGAAATATATCATTGAACCTTTTTTTTTTCTTTTCATATGTACCCAGTAGCTGTAATGGTGACTAAATTACACAAGTGTACACCTGCATGTACACACAGAGGATGTGGGTTTAATTGGTTTTTATTGATCTGAGACTTTTCACAGACGAATCTAGAATAGAAAAATTAATTGAGATTAGGGATGGCAACGGGTAGAAAGGGAAACGACCTACAGTTTTCCAATGGTTTTTATTGGTTTAGTGGCAGAAATTTAGAAAGTAGGAGGCGCACCCTTGTTTTCAAATGGTATGTAGAAAGGGAAACGATCTATTGGGACAATTGTTAAAAAAGAAAAAATAAATTGAGCTTAGTGATGGCAATGGGTAGGGTACCCACGGAAATTGCCCTTCCCATTCCCACACCTGCCTAAGCACCCATGATCCCAAACCAATTTAGTTTTTCCTCCCAATTTCCCAAACCCGTCCCATCCCCAACCTGTTATCACTTAGGCTCAGTTTGGAAAGAGTGCAAATGCAAATATGTACAGCGTAAATACATACAAAATAATACAAAAATATAAGGTTTTGTACTCCACATATTTGCATTTGTACTCCTTCCAAACTCAGCCTTAAGTGAAATGTGATGTTCCTCCTAAGCAAAAAATGGTGTGCGATACCAGTGGTAATATGTTAGGATCAGGATGGATACCCAATAAAATTCTTGCTATATGTTCTCCCAGAATTGTAATTGCCCAATACATGGAATTTCTCCCCACTGACTTCAGAAAGATTAACTGAAGGGCATTTTTTAACATATAGCAAGAATTTTATTGCACCAAAAGAAAGGAAGAGAAATATAAGCATATTACCAAATGCACTAAATACCAAGGAAAGAAATAAAGGCCCTGAATTGATAGGACCAACAAAGTTAGAAACATGTCCACAATCCACAAGCCAGAAAATAAACTACAACAGAAGATGAGACCACAACAATTCCCCGCTCCCTTAGTGCATCAGGTGGGGAGGACACTATGGCATTTGTCAACCTTGGCATCAACTTGAACAAGGAATTCAAATTGGAAGCTTACCATTGTGGTTTCCCTGATGAAGTGTCACATCTCCTTGCCCCTAATCTATCAATCAGTTCACATCAAACTATTCCCAAAAACTAAGGCCTTGTTCATTTACAACTTTGTAAGTTACCTGGGTAAGTGCACTTGCCTAGGTAAATTCATTTACCCATGTTCTTTTGGTTCCCAGGTAAGTAACAGAATGACATTTTTACCCATAAAAAGCTGGTATTAAAATGGGAAAAGTTGTCCCCTTATGTTTTATAAAAGTTTCTCCCAGGTGGGAAATGGTAATTTTTACCTAGGTAAGTAAACGTGATTTTACCATGGAGCACATTGCTTAATGCAAAAAGAACATTGTAAAGTCGGTCAATGGGAAAAAGATACCCATTGACCAACCTTCCCCGGCTTATTTACCAGTAAACAAATGGGGCCTAAAAAGAAAAGTAGGGGAATTTTAGTAGGCCACTTTTGGGCCCTCAAATTTCAGTAGAAGACAGCATACAAAGATCCTTAAACTGGAAAGTTTCTGCTGATGCTTTTATCCTGTGCTTTATCAACAGGGATTGGATAAAACACTTCCGGTTATGCATTGCAAGTATGTTTGCACATATTTGGCTTTTATGTTATTCCCCCTCGTTTTCATTATTACTTTTGGGGTCATTTGGTGTTTCTTGGCAAGCTTTTTCAACACCGCACCCGAGTCATTGCCTACTTTAAGTGTGATTTCCTTGTTAAAAGAGGGATTATTGTCATGTGACATTTCCGAGGGTCTGACTGCATATTACTGATTCCATATTTTGCTACAGTAATCCCTTCCACAAACATAAGCTCTTCATTGAAATGCTACCACCATTTACCCATTGCAGAAATGCTAACTAGGGTGATCTAAGACCTAAACCTCCACCTGCCATAGAAGAGCACACCATGTCCTAGTCTACCAAGTACCTATACATGAATTCCTCCTGCCCCAATAGTTGGTCCTGTTGTAGCTTTGCCAATCATTTTTCTACATTAATTTGAATATGCAACAATGATAAATATATGGGGAGATTGGGCAAAGAACTTTCGACCAGCATGAGTTCTCCATCATTCTAAAAACACCTAACCTTCAGAAAAGTGCTTATAACCCTTACTTTCAAATAACTGTTGACTTGGTCATACTGTCAAAGAAACATTGACTGGACAGTCAAATCATGGACCTTCTTGAACTATTCATGGACAACATTTCAAGTAGTTGCAATTCATCATTTTTTAAATCTGAAATAAAAAATAATAATGCTTTTATAGAATTACACAGGTTCAGGTATGGGTATCCTATGTAATATGTTTATATCATGTTTTTATATCTAGTTTTTTAAGCTAAATGTCATTTCAAGATTTATGTCTTGCCAAGTGTCAATGATATAGAGTATTTGACAAGTATCTAGTGTTTGAAGCTAAATGTCATGTTTTTATATCTAGTTTTATAATACAATTTTTAAGATATACAACTTTACATATTTTACAAGTGTCAATGCTATAGAGTATTTGGTAAGTATCGTGTCTGACATTGGTACACTATGTATGTACAGGTATCAAAGGAATATACCTGTATAATTGGGAATTCTTATAGTCGATGTTTTCGACTGTGTAAAACTATAACATTTATTTCCAGCCAAAGTTTTGGATACATAACATTTTAAATTTTTAATCATATTTCTGCTTGTTGCACCTATTGTAACTTAACCTTTAGCCCAATATCCTTACCCTCTAAAAATCATAGATGCCAAAAATAAAAATATCTATATGTATCTATTTTACTTTTATTTAATCCAGCAAAACTTCTTGAAACATACTAAGGTTTCATTTTCTCCTTGGTTGTAGCTAAGAGCTCCCCAAATATAAGGACCAGATGCCCTCAGCCCATGGGGACACACTCCAATAAAAGGGAAGAAAAAGGAAAAAAGCAAACTTTTCTTCAATGAATCCTGCCATAGAGTTATAGTCAATTTGTCATCTATGTAAGATATAAGTTTGAACTTCATAAAATTGAAAGTTATTTTAATTCTTCTTAAGCTCAGGGAGCTTATACTAGTGGAATTACAAAGGCTTAGTCATCCAAGTATAACACATAAAGAGCTAGTTGGAAGAAATAATTAATTCTCACCTCAAACAATTCAAAGGGGCTCCCCTGTTTGTACATATCATTCTTCTTGCTATTGTCACCAGGTAGAACAGTTAATAAGAGAGCTCTCCATCCAATTAACAAGGTTGCAGTGCTTCCCATAGTTACCATCATAAAGCTGACTTGAGGAATATGACCTGATGTTGCTGCCCTAATTATTAACCCCAACTGCCAAAGAAAATAAAACAAATATCAAAGCTATATTGGAGAGAATAAGTAATAGTATCGTGTATCTCAGCGTTCTTCTTATTGACAAAAAGAAATATATGGAACAGGAAAGTAAAATTTGAAAGAAGGGTGTATGAGAATTTTATAAGCTAATCTGATGTGGAATTAGATCAACAGCTTCATTAAAACAGTGCAGGAAGATATTGCAAGGAACTACAAAGAGGAAGGAAATATGTTGCATAATAAACTTTATGCATGAGTATTGAGGTTAACAGGAACATCCAATACAATTTAGCAATTTTCTTCTCCTCACTTTACAAATGTGAAGTTGAAACACCATATCCTTCTCCATTTTCGAAGCACATTTTTAATTTCTTTAAAGCTTCATTACTGAAAAAGAAAGAAAAAAGGGTCTAATTTTCCATTGTTCAGAGGACTGCCAATGGGATTTCACTGGGAAAAAAAAGCAACTTGATCCCATAAGGACTTCATGGGATGATTGATGAAGAATGAAAGACCCTAGGTTCCATGGTTTGAAGTCTTAAACATTATTGCTCACATAAATGGAAACAATAATTGAAAAAATGAAGAATTCCAGATTCTACTTCCCTAAGGTTTCTCTTTCTCACTGTTGGAATGTTATTTTTATTTCTTATGTTTGTATTCTGCTGAGTTAGGATCCGTTTGGACTAGTTAAAGTAGTTTTTTTCCTTTGTTTTTTGTGCTCTAACTTAAGTAGGGGCATAAGGGTCCTTTCCCCTTTAATCACGGTCGCCCTATAGGCCTATATATATATATATATATATATATATATATATTAATATAAACTATCGCCACCAGTCATGGTTGTTGACTCCAAAACTCTCTCTCCTCTCTTTCTCTTCTCTTCTCCTTCCTCTCTACTCTGTTCAGCACTGTTAATATGGTATTAGAGCGGTTCTGCTAGGCCTGTGAGCAGATCGAACAAGTTTCCATTTCCTCAACTTGCTGTTTTCTTCAACTGAGATAAAAAATACAGACCTACGACCGGTACAGATCTTTTTAAATTTTTTTTACTTTTATCTTGGTCGTGTACCAAGAAAAAACCATATGAATCCAGACTGCTGAATGCCTTCTGAGAAGCTGTGAGGTTCGAACCTCTTTTTTATGGATCATGTGATCCCATATCTGAGAATACAGATCTGTAGGTCGTGGATGACCTGACTTTTTACCCCTTGTGGTGTAACCGTACTGGTTTATGACCCCTCCTAGCAGTCGATGTGTTTGGGTGATCTGGAAGTTGGTGGAGTGTGACTGTTAGGTCAGTTCAGCTCTGAGATCAACCTAAAATCTTGCCTTTTTTGGACAATCTAAGCTGGTTTGTGGTCAGATAGTGTCCAGATTGCAATGTGGGCTTCATCTTAGTGTGTTTCTAGGACTGTTTTTTGGTGATAGGAGGGATCATAAGGTGTGTGTAAGGTCTGAAAAGTGCTTGAATCATGCCTTCTAAGAATTCTGCAACTTCAGGAATTTCAGGAGGTCAAAATGGAACAAGTGGGGGGATGGATATGAGTTTCCCCATGGCTTGTAATCCCCTTTGATGGACTGAACTATCTTGAATGGTCTAGGAGAATTAAACTTTATATTACTGCTAGAAGAAAAATTGGGTATATTAATGGTAAAGTCAAGGAACCAAAGACTGGTAGTGCTAAACATGACAGATAGGACCAAAAAAATAGTATGGTGATGTCATAGCTCTTGGTTTCCATGCTGCCACAAGTAAGGAAGACTTTTATATGGGCTGAAACAGCTTGTGAAATATGGGAACAAGCAAAATTTACTTATTCAGAACAAAAACACTATGCAAAGATATATCAATTACAAGCTGAATCCTCCACCTTGCAAGCTGAGGGAGAGGAGTCTCTTGGTATACTATTCAGATCTAACATCAATTTGGAAGGAACTGGATCATTATCAAAATGTGAATTGGAAGTGTGATGAGGATGCAAAGGCCTACAAATCACTTGTTTCCCAGCAACGGGTATTTGCTTTTCTTTTGGGGCTGAATCCTACATATGAATCCATGAGGGTACAAATATTAGGAAGTAAGAACTTACCTTCATTTCAAGAAGTTTATGCCCTAGTTCAATCTGAAGAGAGTAGAAGTGTGATGAATTGTATAGAAGGGGAACTGATTGCACTAGCTGCCCGAGGAGGTACAAGTTCAAATGTTGGAGGTTCTTTTAAAAATGGTGATTCACAGAAGAGAGTGGATGACAAAGATAAACTTTGGTACACTCGCTGTCAAAAGTCCAGGCACACTAGAGACACATGTTGGGATCTTCATGGCAAACCTAAATGGGCTCAGGAATTGAGTAAGAAGTCTGATTCGAGTAAGAGGCCAACCCAGTAGAGTAAAAAATATATATATAACTTAGCAAATGTGGCATCTCAAGAGACTAGTCCCATTGTACCCCAGGAGCGACACTCTAGTTTTGACCCCAAGGAAGAGATCATCAACCCCTTTCGTGACCATTTGGAATTATATGGTAGGACACTTCGCCAGATGGATTCTGGCCCTACTCCTACTTCCTTTGCGACTACATCAGGTAACACTGCCACTGCTTTCAATGTGTCATCACATACATCTGATTCCCCTTTGATAATTGACTCTGGAGCCTCAAACCACATGACTGATAAGTCAAATTTATTTCAGGCATATAACCTCCTCTTTGGGAGAGGTAAGGTGAGACTGGCTGATGGGCCTTTTTCCACCATAGCCCGTCAAGGAACCATCTCCCTTCCTCTTGGTCTTACCCTCTCTAATGTGTTGTATGTTCCTAAATTACCTATCAATTTACTTTCCATTAGCAGTATTACTTATTCCTTGAATTGTTCAATGACCTTTCCTTCTTCGTGTGTGTTTCAGGATTTGACCTTAAGGGAGACGGTTGGTAGAGGAAGCATGGTGGATGGCATCTACATGTTAGAGAATAAAGCTGGTCTTGTGGCTACAGTCTCCTTAAGTTCTTCTAGTGAGAGTCATGCCTACTTGTGGCATAACTTACGTTTGAATCTTTAAAACTTGTGGCATAACTTTCGTTTGAATCTTTAAAACTTACGTTTCCTGAGTTGTTTAAGTCTTTGTAAGTTAGTAAATTGTAGTGTCAGACGTGTCAATTGAGCAAGCAATGTAGAAATTCTTTTCCTTTAAGAAATAAAAAATTTGAATTTCCTTTTCATATTGTCTATTCTGATGTTTGGGGCCCTATTTCTCTACCTATTGATGCTGGATATAAATATTTCATTACTTTGATTGATGACTACTCTAGATATAGTTGGGTTTATCCTATGTGATTTAGAGATGAAGTGCCAAAGATTGTGAAAGACTTTCAACGAATGGTTTTCACTCAATTCCAAACTGAAACATTTCCAGTTGGACAATGCAAAAGAGAGTACTTCCATAGTGATCTCACGAAGTTCTTTGCTTCTTGTGGATCCTTTCATCGAAGCTCTTGTGCTAGGACACCTCAACAAAACGGTGTTGCTGAAAGGAAAAATCATCATCTACTTAAAGTAGCTCGTGGTTTATTACCTCATATAAATGTTCCAAAATGCTTTTGGATGGATCTTGTTATGTGTGTTGCATATATCATCAACCATATGCCATCTCAACTACTAGAGTATAAGGTAGGGGTGATCATGGGCCGGGCTCGGGCCGGGCTTTGCACTTATGATAAAGGCTATAGCTTAGGCCCGGGCCCGGCCCGGCTTGTTCCGGGCCTAAAACATAAGCATTAGCCCAGGTCTATACGGGCTCGGGCCGAGCTGGGCTTGATTCCGTGCCAATGTCACTCATATATAAAACATTATATATCAATATATTAAATGACATAACATGCATATAAACTTATTTTATACATTCTATAATATAAAATATTACATATAACATAATTATACATGTCATGTTATAATATTTATATATAAAATATATAATATAATGTAAAATAACATGTATACATATGTATACATTATACACAAAATGTGTAAGTTTAAATATATGCGAGCCGCGCTTGAAGTATTAAGCCCAAGCCTGGCCCTGAAATTTATGGGCCTGATGTGGGCCCGGGCTCATGCCAGGCCTGAACACAAAACCCAGGCCCAATGCGTGTCTTTGGGTGTCGTTGTTTCGTTCATGACTTGTCTCCTACTTGTAGTAAACTCGATCCCCATGCCACAACTTGTGTTTTTCTTAGTTATCCGTTATCTCAAAAGGGTTACCATTGCTATGATCCTACTTCATGCAAGTACTATGTCTCCATGGATGTATCATTCTTTGAGAATCAACCTTTCTTCTCGGTTTCTCCTCAGGGGGAGAGTAGGGTTGAGGAGAAACACACTGAGGTTTAACTACCTCCTCTTCCTGATCCTTCTCCATTTCGGGTCTTTCTTTACCACCATAAGAACCAACAGAATTCAAGAACTGTGGAACCCGAAACTATGTAACCAATATCATCAGACTCTCCAGAGGTAGATCCTCCTCATCAGCCAGGTACACTTGTTCTCATTGATATGCCTGAACCTCTTAACATTGATCCCCTTATTGTTAATGATCTTGATGTTCCTATTGCTAAGAGAAAGGGTGTTGGGTCTTGTACTACTAATCATCCACTCACTTTGTGTCCTATGGTCATATTTCACCTTCATACTGTGCATTCCTTTCCTCTATTGGCAGTGTCTCTATTCCTAAGAATGTGGCAAAAGCTTTATCCAAACCTAAATAGACGGATGCAATGAAGGAATGAAGGAATTAATGCCTTACACGAAAATGGCACCTGGAAGGGAAGGAACTAGTGGGTTGCAAGTGGGTATTCACAGTAAAACATAAAGCTGATGGTTCAATAGAAAGGTACAATACTGGATTGGCGGCCAACGAGTTTACACAAGTGTATGGAGTAGACTATGCAGAGACCTTTGCTCCAATAGCCAAGATGAATTCGATCAGAATCCTCCTTTCACTGGCAACTAACCTTGACTGGGAATTTCACCAGTTGGATATCAAGAATGCACTCTTGAATGGTGACCTAGAGGAGGAGGTTTACATGACTCAACCTTCAAGTTTCTGTGCCAAAGGTAATGAGCAGAAGGTTTGCAAGTTAAAAAAATCATTATATGGGTTGAAGCAATCACCTCGGGCCTAGTTTGGTAGGCTTCATTTAATTGTACAACAGATGGAATTCAAATAATGCCAGTCAGATCATACTTTGTTTGTTAAGAAAGGTAAAGGGAAAATTGCAGCTTTAATTGTGTATGCTGATGACATAGTAATCATCGGAGACTGGAAGACTGAAATACAGAAGTTGAAGAAATTCCTAGCCACTTAATTTGAGGTGAAAGATCAAGGCCCCTTACGTTATTTCTTTGAAATTGAAGTTGCCCTCTCTAAAAAGGGCATCTTTATTTCCCGAAGGAAATATGTACCAGATCTATTAAAGGATACAGACAAGTTGGGAGTGAAACCAATTGATTTACCCATTGAACCCAACCATCAGCTAGGAGATAGTCAGGGGGAGTGTTTGAAAGATATGAAGAAAGTCCAGAGACTTGTAGGGAGGCTCTTATATTTGTCTATGACCAAACTTGATACTGCCTATGCAGTGGGGAAGCAATGAGAACCGGAGCAGATGGCAGAACAGATCCAGTGCTGAGGCAAAATACAGAGCCATGTTGACGCAGCGTGGAAGCAATGAGAACCGGAGCTGGCTATGCAAGCACCGGGCGTTCGCTAGCACCTAGCAAATAACACCGATTTCTCTAGGAGAAAGAAAAGATGGCGAAACTAAAAGAAGAGAACTCAAGAAAATCTGAAAGATATGAAGTATGAATTGATTCATAACTATGGAAAATAGCAGTATTTATAATACATTGAGAAGCTGTAAAATAATTAGGAAAGAAACTGTAGTTGATCTCAATATCTCAAACACATAGCTAGATCGAACTCTCTTAGGATTCTTGGGCTTGATCTTCCACCATTGGATCTTCTTGGATCTAATCCATGAATCTAGGAAGTCTTGGATTATCTTGATCTCTAGGATTCTTGATTATCTTGAATTCTTGATAATTCTTGAATTATCTTGGATTATCTTGAATTCTTGATAATTCTTGAATTATCTTGACTTCTTGCCTTATCCCTATCCTAGAGCTGCCGCCCCTAGAGGTGAGATGGGCTTTCTTGTGATGGGCCTCCATCATTCTCCCCCACTTGGAGAGAGTTCGACCTTGAGTCGTGATTAGGATAGGCAAGTGTGATCTATGGCAAGTACCGGTGAAGGTCAGCAACGTTGAATGTCTTGGGTATACGCATCTGATCTGGTAGGTCCATTACATAGGCATTATCATTGATATTCTTCACGATCTTGTATGGGCCATACTTCCAGGGCTTCAACTTGTTGTAAGTACCCGCGGGAATTCTTTCCTTTCCTAAGAAGACCATAACCTCGTCACCTACATCAAACACTTGAGACCGGCGGTTCTTGTCTGCGGCCATCTTGTATTTGGCATTGGTTTGCTCTAGCTTCTGCTTCACGGCCTCTTAGACGGACTGGATCTGTTCTGGCATCTGCTCTGCTGAGATACTGGCATTGGGTACTTTGGGTAGCTTCACTAAATTCAGTGCATGGTTAGGGACCTTCATGTATACGATGGAGAATGGGGATCTGCCTATGGAACTGTGCACTGCATTGTTATAGGCGAACTCAGCCTGGGCAATGGCGAAATCCCACTGTTTTGGTCTCTCCCGACATATGCTGCAAATTAAGTTCCCTAAGGTCCGGTTTACCACTTTTGTTTGTCCATCTGTCTGCGGATGGGCTGTATTGCTAAAATTAAGTGATGAATCAAACACAAACAACCTCCACAGGTTCATCCAAAAATGACTAAAGAACCGTGTGTCACGATCTGACGTGATGGTCTTGGGTACCCCATGCAAGCGGACAATCTCCCTGAAAAACAATTTGGCTGTTGCGGATGCATCTGCTGTTTTCTTGCATGGGAGGAAGTGAGCCATTTTTGAAAATCCGTCAACCACCACGAATACGGAGTCCATGTTCCTTTGGGTCTTTGGCAAGCCTAGCACAAAATCTATGGACAAGTCTTCCCATATAGCAGTAGGAACGGGTAGGGGCATGTAGAGACCTGTGTTCTGGATTTCTCCCTTAGCTGTCTGACAAACATAACACCTGCTTACAATGGTAGACACGTCCCTTCTTAATTTCGGCCAGTAATATTGCCCCTTTAACTGCTTCTATTGTTTTGTCCATTCCCAAGTGTCCTGCTAATCCACCCCCATGCAAATCCCTGATGATCTTTTCGCGGAGGGAAGTGCAAGGGATACACAGTTGTTCCCCTTTCATAAGGAATCCATCATAAATAAAGAAGTCTTCTACTGGTTGCTTACTTACACATTTCTCCCATACCTGTTGGAAGTCTTCATCCTGGGCATATAAGTCTTTTAGGCACTCAAAACCCACAAATCTCAACACTGAGGGTCTTGATGAGAGCTACACGCCTACTAAGTGCATCAACCACTTTATTTTGTTGTCCTGTCTTATACACAATTTTATATGGGAACTTGTCTAGGAAAGCAGACCATCTGGCAAGTAAATCACTTCTTAATTGCTTTTGCCCACTAAGATATTTTAGGGCCTGGTGGTCAGTATAGAGAACAAATTCTTTTGCAATTAAATAGTGTTCCCATGTCTTCAAGGCTCTGACCACAGCATAGAACTCCTTATCATAAATAGACCACTTTCTCCTGGCTTCACATAGTTTTTCACTTAAGAAAGCAATGGGTCTTTTCTCTTGGGACAATACAGCCCCTATGCCAACTCCATTGGCATCACATTCAACTTCAAATAATTTATTAAAATCTGGCAATGCAAGAATAGGAGCATAACATAATTTTTCTTTTATGAGAGCAAAACTTTGCTCTTGCTCTTTTCCCCATTGAAATTTACCCCTTTTCAAGCATTCAGTAATGAGAGCCATGATACTACTGAAATTCTTAATAAAACGCCTATAGAAGGTTGCCAACCCATGAAATCGCCTGACATCTGTGACAGTGGATGGGGTCAGCCACCCCTAATAACTTTCACTTTTTCCTCATCTACTTTCACTCCATCCTTGCTTATAATAAATCCCAGGAATAATAAATTATCATTCATGAAGATGCATTTCTTCAAATTAGCATATAATTTATTTTTCCTCGCAGGACCTCCCTAATATGTCCCACATGCTCAGTGATAGATTTGTTGTATATCAAAATATCATCAAAATAGACTACCACAAATTTACCAATGAAGGGGCGCAATACCTGGTTCATCAGCCTCATGAAAGTGTTGGGTGTGTTGGTTAGTCCAAAGGGCATGACTAACCACTCGAATAAGCCATCTCTAGTCTTGAAGGTTGTCTTCCATTCATCTCCGGGATGGATCCTAATTTGATGATATCCACTCCTGATACCTATTTTTGAGAAAACTACAGCTCCGCTTAGTTGGTCCAGCATGTCGCCCAGCCTAGGAATGGGAAATCTGTATCCAATAGTAATCTTGTTAATGGCCCTGCTGTCGACACACATTCTCCAACTGCCATCCCTCTTAGGTGTAAGGCAGGTACTGCACAAGGACTCATGCTGATTTGAATGTGTCTCTTTTTCAATAATTTTTCTACCTTTTCCCGTAAGATTTCATTCTCCTTAGGACTCATCCTGTAATGTGGGAAGTTAGGTAGACTAGCACCTGGAACAAAATCAATATGATGCTGTATATCTCTCATGGGAGGGAGTTCATTTGGTAACTCCTCTGGAACTACATCATTAAATTCATCCAATAGTCCCTGTATTTCAACTGGAATTTTATTTTCATCATTAACATCTTCTCCTTTTACTACTAACAAATGTATTTCATGAGTATCCTTACATTTTTTAACAAATTCAGCATGATGGGTGATGGTAAGGAAATTCTTCTCATGTGCCTTTGGAGTATTTGTAATATTTTTTTCTGCTATGGGTAACAAAGTATAACGTGTACCATCTTTTTCAAGTTGGTAGGTATTCTTCCTACCCATGTGCCTTGTATCTGTATCAAACTGCCAAGGCCTCCCTAACAAAATATGACAAGCATACATATCTACAATATCACAATATACTTCATCATGGTACTTACCAATTGAAAAAGGTACCTTGCAGCGCTCCTCTACCCGTACACCGCCTCCGTCCTTGATCCATCCAATTATGTATGGGTTTGGATGTCTTTCAAGGGGTAGTTGTAACTTTTGTACCATGTCCCTGCAAATAATATTTTCTTGACTGCCTGATTAAATTAAATAATTTTCCTTTGACAGTACACCTAGTACGAAACAACCTGTGCCTCTGAGAAGCATCTGTATTTTTCTGGGACAGTATTAATTTTCTGACAACACAGGTATATTCTTCATGCTCATATGGACATTTTTCATCTTCCCCATCAGGTCCACAGTATACTTCCTCCTCAATATCTTCTTCATCCTCCCTTTCTACATATTAATTGCTTTCCTCCTGGGACAGTCACTGGATCTATGTCCCACCTCATTACATTTAAAACATTTAATAGGAGCAGGCATTGCATAAGGGTTACTGGGTTTAGGAGGGTTGGAAGAATTACCTCGCGTATGTCCTCCTGTAGTAGCCTTACCGACATTACTTGTACTTGCCGGGTGAGAAGGTTGTACTGCCAGGACTGATTTGTTCCTGTCGACAGTTGCCGGTCTGTTGTCGCTTCCGTTGTACCGGCGGTAATTATCACCGCATGCCTTGTCTTGAAACATTAATTCTGCTTTCAAGGCTAGGTTCCTTGCTTCCTGCACACTGAGAACCATCTGTACACCAATTTTATCTCGGATGAACGGTCTCAAACCGCTTAGATAACTAGCTGCCTGCTGGTTATCACTTTCAGATAATTGATTTCTCTCAGCTAATCTCAAAAATTCAGATGTATATTCATTAACACTACGAGAACCCTGCGCACACCGTTGGTAAGATTCAAACATGTATTGTTCATAATCTGGGGGTAAAAATCTACCTCTTATAAGCTGTTTCATGCGCCTCCAGGTTCGAACAGGACCCCTTCCTTCTCTAATTCGGGTCTTTCTTAGGCGTTCCCACCAAACAAATGCGCCTCCCTTTAACCGGAAAGCTTCCAGTTTTACCCTTTGTTCCTCTGGTATCTCCATGTACTCAAAGAATCTATTGACTTCTGTGATCCAATCTAGAAGTCCCTCTATGCCAAGATCTCCACTAAAAGTAGGAATATCTACCTTAAGTTTAAATTCATCATTATTCCTACGGGGAATGAAATTACCTTGATTGTGCCAATTTCTGTCGTTTCTGTCGTTGCCGAGAAGAACTGGAGCACCACAAAATTCTAAATCATCATCATTGTGGTCGTCCAAAACTGGTCGTCGGAATGCAGGATGGACGGGTGGTCTGTCATGGTCGTCTCCCTCGATTTGTTGTGGATGTTCCTGGTTACGTGGAGCAACCTCCCGTAACAAGTTTCGTAGTTTTTCAGCCATCTCTGCCAACTGCTGCTCGATGTTACGTGTTGTCGCACGCTGTTCTTCGATTGCTCTCCAAACAGCTGGAAACCCCTGATCCCCATCACGGGGTGGGTTGCGACTGCTACCGTCTGGGTTTGACATGACTGGGCGAATTCCCTGCTCTGATACCACCTGACGCAGCGTGGAAGCAATGAGAACCGGAGTTGGCTATGCAAGCACCGGACATTCGCTAATACCTAGCGAATAACACCGATTTCTCTAGGAGAGAGAAAAGGTGGCGAAACTAAAAGAAGAGAACTCAAGAAAATCTGAAAGATATGAAGTATGAATTGATTCATAACTCTGGGAAATAGCAGTATTTATAATACATTGAGAAATTGTAAAATAATTAGGAAAGAAAAACTGTAGTTGATCTAAACATCTCAAACACATAGCTGGATCAAACTCTTCTTGATCTTAGTCTTGATAGAATCGAACTCTCTTGGGATTCTTGATCTTGATCTTCCACCGTTGGATCTTCTTAAATCTAATCCATGAATCTTGGAAGTCTTGGATTATCTTGATCTCTAGGATTCTTGATTATCTTGAATTCTTGATAATTCTTGAATTATCTTGGATTATCTTGACTTCTTGCCTTATCCCTATCCTAGAGTTGTCGCCCCTAGGGGTGAGATGGGCTTTCTTGTGATGGGCCTCCATCACATGTCTCATGGAGCTAATGAAATGTTGTGGATAAAAAAACTTGTTAGGAGAGTTGGGTTTTGCAATTAACAAACCTATGTCACTCTACTGTGACAACAAAGCTGCTAACCTAGTCCTCCATGATAGAACAAAACATATTGAAGTGGGCAAGCATTATTAGAGAAAAGCTTGTGAGGGGAGAAGTGTGCACTCCATATGTCAGTTCAAAGGAACAACTTGTAGACATCTTCACCAAGGGCCTTCATCATGTGCATCATAATAATTTGTGTGACAAGTTGGGCATGATTGACATCCATGTCCCAACTTGAGGGAGAGTGTTGGAATGTTATTTTTATTTCTTATGTTTGTATTATGCTGAGTCAGGGTCCGTTTGGACTAGTTAAAGTAATTTTTTTTCCTTTATTTTTTGTGTTGTAACTTAATTAGGGGCATAAAGGTCCTTTCCCCTTTAATTATGGTCACCCTATATATATATATAAACTAGCACCACCAGTCATGATTGTTGACTCCAAAACTCTCTCCTCTTCTCTCTTCTCTCCTCTCTTTCTCTTCTCCTTCCTTCCTCTCTACTCTGTTCAGCGCTGTTAATACTCACAAACTCGCCATAGGTTTGATTGATGTTGTGCACATTTATAAGACAATGAATTCATATCCAAAAATAAATTTATATGACCATGAACAGAAAAGGATCATAGCAACCAAAGATCTTCCAAAACAAATTTTGACTTCGAAACCAAAGCCTGTACTATATTATATATAACAAAAGGGAAAAGCTCTTTTTTTTAGTAAAATGGAAAAGTTCCATTATAAGCACTGTATAAGCATTGTGCACAGGTTGGGCTGTTAGATGTGTCTGGGAGTTGGATCTGTTTTACATCAGAATCTTGGGATACAAGGGCAGCTAAAACTAATCTTCCAATACATGGGAAAGTGGAACATCACATATTGGATGATAAATTTGTTAATTTCCAATCATGCAAGTTAACATACGAAGGACAGTATTTTATCAATAACTTTTGAAATTTATTCATTAAAAGAAAAAAAAAAGTATATACAACATTTTAAGCTTTTACAACAGGAGTCAAGCTAGTTTAATAGTACTCCCCTTGCCCACCTGCATGCACAAGTCTGCAAGAGAGTTGGCAGATTGTGGAACCCAGGAAAAAAAAAAAGCCCCAATGGAATTTTTTGGGTATTCTACGTAGGTGTCACCATGGCCTACACTCCAACATCCAATTAATGGAAGTGATGAAGAACCAAGATGTCAGCATTGATTGAGGTAGAAATACCGATCAGGCCTGAGTTCTATGGTCTTAGAAGGAACCACCTATTACTGAAGTCCTTGGGTTGCCCAAACTGCACCCATCAAAATTCAGCTTTGTTCAACCTTGTCATGGAGGTGTCCAAATAGAAATCATCTTCTCCTTTCTAGATGAAGCACCTGTCACCACATTCCGTTCTTGAAAAAAAAATAAAAATCCACAGTAAATGTGGTGAAACCTCCTTTGTTTTTTACCCAAAGAATGACCCTTGTGGAAATAGTTCCAATCACAGCTTCCAATTATTGCCATTTGTCAAGAAATAACTGTAGCACTGTGTTCCTCCTAGACTTTACATAAGGTTGACGGTCTCATACTCTTAACAAATGATATTTTCCCCTTTCCTTTTTGGGAAGAAAATTGAAGACAAGAATAAAGTGACTTCATCTTGAGGGAGACTCCACCTGGCTCCAAGCAAAGAAAAGAATGTCACCGAAAGCAAGCAACAAATAGATATGAGATTAGTAAATGAGAGGTAGACTCACAGCTTGCCCTACATAAAAAGTACATGTGGGGTGACAGAGTCCAGGACCTCACAAGTATTAAATCGTTTGATGAAACATCTCCAACAGAAAGCCCTACCCTTTGGAGGTGTGAATCTTTACCAAAGTGCTTGCACTGCAATACTTTATGAAGGATGATGAGATCTAACAAGAGACTTCAAGAAAGAAGCACATGAAAAAACTTTCCAAGATTATCAATAAACCAACCCTACAATCCCTCTTACTTAACCCAACAAAAGCTTCTTTCAGAGTATGTAGAAGTATGGCATGTAGTGGAGACTGTTTGGATCCGGATGCCTTTATAAAATACAATATTTTATATATCATATCTACATATCTGTCCTCGAATTTATTAGGGATTTAGTTACATTTGAGGACAATTGAGTAAATCTCTAATCTAATCTCTTACGAGTATATTTTTACATGTATTAAGGAGTAGCGAATCTAGAAAAACTGGATTGGGTTTATATCCATATCCAACCCAGGTAGATACACTTGCGACTTAAACAGTCGGATCTGGTTCGGGTTATAATAAAATGGACTTCATATGGATCCATTTCTGCTCTAGATACAACCGATTAAATGCCCTATATAGGAGCAAAGCAACCTCAGAAGTATCCATGCCATCAATAGATAAGCTGACACAAAGAAAGGAATATATCAAGAACAGAAATTAGGAAATATATAAGCTTATAACATGATGTTAAAAAATCTTTGAATATAATCTATATCTATACTATTATTAAAAGTACAAATGAGATTGTGAAACTTTGCTCTTGACTAAAATACCCCTATTTCTGAATTCGGACCCTCTAATAGTAAGGGCAAAAAATGTAATTCAAACTACTACCTCTCACTTCATTCAACTCCCTCTCATAAGTCTTATATTTAAAGTATTAATTCTCATTCTCTCTATCCATAAAACCTTTCCATTCTCTCTCATTAAATCTTATATTTCGAGCTATTTTTTTCTCACCAATAGATTCTACTAATTAGATCTATATCCAATACTTTTAACAATATAAAACCCATGTTTTTTTAAAAACTGACCCAAAAATGAAATGGGTTTTCTGTCTAGGTGGTAGGTAAGCAATTCAACCATTCGGGTGGAATGGATCAACTCATAATGTCATAGTTAAATAATAATTTTTTAAAAATAAAATAATTAAAAAATTGTAGGAAATTTTGGGCACATGTCTAATATTTTATGTTAATCATATCAAAGAAAAACAAGTGTGATATATAAGAATTATTTTATTGATGATGGAAATGAAAAAAAATTTAAACCAACCCAAAAATGAAATCATTTTCTTGTTTGGTGGCAGGTCAACAATTCAACCTTTCAAAGTCAAATGTGTCAACCCTTGATATCATAATTAAATAATAAAATTAAAAAATATGAAAACAAAAATTGAAAAAAAAAATACAGAAATTTTGTAGAAAACATTTGGGCAAATCTCTAATATTATATTCATCATATTAAACAAAAATAAGTTTTGTAAATGAGAGTTACTTTTTATACACAGAAATATTAAAAAATTATAGTAGAATGGACACATATTATCGTCATCATCTAAACTGCTACATGCAAAGCACATGCACACTTGCTGGTATTTGTAAAAATTCTATATTATATCTGGTTCAAGGTGCATCTTTGGTTGACAATTTTGCATTCAAGATTCAACTAATAATTGCAATACTTATTTTTAACCACATCAATTAACAATTTACCTTGGGCAGGTGTCTAACAAAACAGATTTATATACGTATCTAAAAAAAAAAAAAAAAACAAAGCAGATTTATATCCAGTCCATCAAAATAATTAAACAATGGAAATGGAATAGCACTAGACAAAGCAGAATGGTGGAACAAGATTCATGGCACAGGACAAAGCAGAATAGAGTTGAGCTAAATATCCAGTCCATCAAAATAATTTAACGACAGACATGGCACCAAACAAAGTAGATTTGTATCCAGTCCATCAAAATAATTTAACAACGGGCATGGCACTGAACAAAGCAGAATTGAGTTGAGTTGAATATATCCAATCCATCACAATTTCGAATTTGGATTAGCTGAACAGGATGGCTGTTCAGCAGGCTGTGGAACCAATGATGAGGTTCCACGCCAGTAATAAATTCATGTGCCCCACTGTAAAAGGTGCAGGCCCCATGCATTTAAATACTGGCGTGGAACCTTATCATTGGCTCCACAGCCTGCTGAACAGCCATGGTGTTCAGCCAAACCTTGCTTTACAATTTCCACCTTATATCTTCTGGTTTCTCACAAATACTCAACTCAACCAAGCCTTTTCCCAACTGTATTGGATTGGCTACCAAATGAAATCTGATTTCGTATTAGAAGGGTATTCCTCATGCTTGAAACAAATGTGGTTTTTGCCACTCGATTTTGGCGGTTTGGCCATGTGGCTGTCTTGACTGGAAGGCTCTTCACAGTAAGGTTTGATGGTTTTTGGTCTCTTCCAACAGTTTCTTAGGATTGCCTGTTCAATTACTCTCCAATGAAAGGCACCTTCAGTTCTTCACCTTCTGGGATACATATCCCCCTCAACCAACTCTCTCCCATATGGGTATTGACAGAAATGGCTGCACCGAATGGATTTTATCTGGATGCGTACATGCCTTCCATTGTGAAACTCTGTATCATTTATTTTCTTTTCTTTTCTTTTCCTTCTTTTTTTTTTTTTTTTTTTTTTTGCGGGCAGGGTTTTCTCCTTTGCTTTAAGGACCAGTTGGGCAAAGATTTTAATCAGTAATTCCTTCCTCTTTCTGTGACCATTGGAGATCATCTATTATTCTGCAATATTGCAAGATTTGACCTTTCATTTATCAGTTAACAAGCTTGCCTGCTCTCATAAAGCTTGACTGTTGATGGAAAAACAAATATACAATTTTGTCTGTTCCTACAAAGGCTTCTAAGGGTTGAAAGACAATGTCCTTTCTTTGTTGTTGATGAACCTTTGTCTTATGATGATTTCATCAACAACAATTTATCTCATTAATTTTGCACATTCTAAATCTTTGAGATCAGAAGTTACAAACTTTTGAAGGTGATGAAAGTATCCTCATCAGTGACTTCTGCAAAAATTTGTTGAAGACATCCTGATATAGGATGAGAGAATTAAAAGCTCCATATGTGAATATGTGCAGTGGTTTAAGGATTGAACCACATGCATAACGTCTTGATGTTAGAGTACAGAAAATGACTTCTATAAGGCTACATGCTGCAGCAGTATTCCATCAAGTCATAAAGTACTGCCAGATGCAGAGCAAGACACTTTTGCGTGAGAAGATAACAAACAGAGCAAAGGCATAATGTTACAGTGGTCATATAAAACTAATCAACTCCATTAATTCAACTCTTCCTACTACTTTCTTCCAAATTTTTGTTTTGGTTTTTTGGATCAGCAAAAGACAAAATCTTCTAATTCTTCTACTAATTTATTTACAATGAAACTCCTCCACTGCAAGGAAACCAAGAAAATATGGCACCACTTCCTGAAGTTTTTTTTGGGTATTCGGTGCTATGCACCATTAATAACTTCTCCCTGGCCCCTTTTTTCCCCAAAGTGCTGGTTGTGGGATTTAATTCCGCGTCAACACTGGAACAGACCAGCTAACACACCAACGAGCCAGCTCACTTCCTGAAGTTGGTGGGTTATAGTTGGGCTACCCCGGAAAATATTCAGGATTTCATTCAACAATGGCAAGGCAGAGGATTAAGTAAAAGAGGTAAAATCTATTGGCAGACAATTCTACAAGCAGTGATGTGGGGTGTTTGGGAAGAAAGAAACAATAGCTTATTTGATAACAAGACAAAATCTTGTGAGGAGCTAGTCTCTCAAATCACTCTTCATTGTAATCTTTGGGCCATCAATTCTGATCTTTTAAGAGCATTCTCAGTGATTGAGCTCAATAGAAGTGCTCAGTTTCTTCTCTTCTACTCAACCTCCTCCCCTGCTGATCCCTGCGTATTAGCAAGAACAATGGAAGGAGGGATGACACTAAACTTTGACGGGAACACGTTAGGCAATCCAGGAGCAGCTGGTATAGGAGGCATAGTAAGAGACGGAAGGAGCATTGTTATTTGGACTTTTAGTGGCCCAATAGGTGTCGCTGACTCCACCAAGGCGGAAGTGTTGGCAGCCCTCACGGGAATCAGAATAGTTAGAACTTAGAACCATGGGCATTCAAAATTTAACCATTTCAGGAGATTTGGCAAATACCATAAAATGGCTAAGAGACAAAGAAGGCGGTCCATGGAGCTTAAGCCATTTGATTTAGATCCCAAGGGATCTAAACTCTATTGCAAATGGTTTAGCTAAAATAGGTGCACATTTAGATGTATTATATAGTGACAGTTTGATTTCTATGTAATCCCCAGGGGTTTCCCCTTTACTTTGTACATCTCCTCATGTAATTTCTCTGTTATAAATAAAACCCTGTTACCTTTTCAGCTTTTCTCAAAAAAAAAAAAATGAATCAACAAACTCTTATCCCAACTTCACAGGGTTGGCTATATTAGTCCTGTTTGCCACACTCTATTAAGGCTCAGGTCCATTGTACATAGCCAAATAAGAGAACTAACTCAAATGATTTTTTTTTTTTTTTTTGAAAACTGTAAAGTATAGTGATTTCATTAAAAAATCAATTACAGAAACCCCTGTACAAAGACAAATGAACATAGGATATACACAAAATGAGGAAGGAGAAGTCTTGGCCCTTTACTCAGGCTCAATTGGGGTGGGAGATTCATTAAGGGCAAAAGTAATGGCCTTACTTCAAGGTTTGAGACTGGCAAAACAATGGGGAATGCAGCAATTAGAAGTGGAAGGAGACTCCAAGCTGGTAATAGGGTGGATACAAGCTGGAAACCTGGGAGTGTGGTCTCTTAGACAGCTCTAAGAGAGATTATTAGCTTAGCAAGGGAGGTTGGGGTGCATTTTAAATGGGTAAGAAGGTCAGCAAATGGAATGGCTGACACTTCAGCTAAGAAAGGAGTTACTAGGGAGGCTTTGTCTTGGGCCTGTTTGTAAGTTTTTGCTTTATTTCCATCCATTTTGTGGGTGGTAAGCCTGTAATATTTTCAATTCTCTAATGAAAGTTGCCATTTCCTATAAAAAAAAAAAAAAAAAAACAAACAAAACAGCCCATTACAGCCTCAAACCCCCAAACAAAAAAAAACTAACCATTCCTTACTAACAAAAAATTAAACTCAAAACAATTAAACAACGAGTGTACAGTCAGCCATGAGTGGTCATCCCTAGAATTTTCCTCAGAACATCTTCTTTTGAGTTTTGAATTCCAATCTGTTATTTCTTTCACTCCACACAGCCCACAGAACAGCTGTGGGAATAATATTCCAAGCCACCTTTCCAGCTTTATTGAACCACCCAGCCACCAAGCCTCTATGAGTCCCCTAACATCCGCTGGGAAACATAGTTTAGCACCAAATAATTCCACCACTCTTAACCACATCCAGTGAGTAAAATCACAGTGTAACAGCAGATGACTAGATGATTCCACATTCCCAATACATAGGGGACATGTTATGTCTACCACTTCTAACCCTCTTTTGACTAAATTGTCTTTGGTTAGAATCTTATCCAGCACTGCTGACCAAACAAAAAAGGCTATCTTTGAAGTAACAGTTCTAACCCATATTCTTTGACTTGGGAAAGAGATGTCTTCCTCCTTTGAAACTACTTTAAAAAACGAGTTTACAGAGAACACACCTGATTTCTCAAGGCTCCAAGTTCTTTTATCTTCCCCTATTCCAGGTATGTTCGAGTCATACAGAAACTGGAGCAATCTGATTAGAGAAGCCACCTCCCAATCATTTAAATTTCTCCTGAACTGGGGGTTCCAAGAGCAATGGCCATTCTGTCTTTCCAAACAGTCAGCAACAGTTGCAGTTTTGTTTGTGGAGATTTCAAACAGGTCCGGAAAAGCATTCATTAAGGGGCCCTTTTCAAACCAGGCATCCTTCCAAAAGAGAACCCTCCTACCATTTCCCACTTTGTATTTTATTCCCTTCAAAAACTGGGGCTGGATTTTTTTGTATTGCCTTCCAGTTTGAGCACCCATAGGGAGAGTTTATCTCCTCTGTTTCCCAATCCCTGCTACTCAACCCATATTTGGCTACTATCAACCTTCTCCATAAACTTTCTGTCTGTTCATTAAACCTCCATAGCCATTTACCAAGCAGAGCTGTGTTTACCTCTCTTACTGATCTGATCCCTAGGCCCCCATTTGTCAGTAAAGATTCTCTAAATGAAATAAATAAACATAAATGAACACTTTTCCTTCCAGAAAAAAAAAGGCAAAGTATGTGCTTCAGCAGAGCATAGAAAATAAACAATTGATCAAGTTGCATTGATAGGCAAAGTTATTTTATTTTCCTCCATCACATGAATTACCCATGTAGCGACACCTGTACAGCTGGTGCATGCAACCTTCTGCTACTGGCACATCGTGTCTTGTGTCATTTCAGTCACAAGGTTTAAGGCTATAATGTGCTAGAGATGCACCTATTAGGGATTCCTATAGTTGTGATTGAATTGGATAACAGTCTAAATTATTTTCCTCCATCACATGAATTACCCATGTAGCGACACCTGTACAGCTGGTGCATGTAACCTTCTGCTACTGGCACATCGTGTCTTGTGTCATTTCAGTCACAAGGTTTAAGGCTATAATGTGCTAGAGACGCACCTATTAGGGATTCCTATAGTTGTGATTGAATTGGGTAACAGTCTAAATTAGGCTCTCATAAACACCATAGAAGCTTATTATATTTTGGATTCCATGTGAGCATACAGAGAAAACAAAGTGTACAACAGGCTAAGATTTTCCTACAGGTTTGACCATGTGAGTAACCAAAATAGAGGGTTCTGTTCCTTAAGTTCAATAGGAATTTAAAAAAACTAGGGGGCCTAAACTTAGATTTCCCTTTAAAAAGTGAAAAACTGTATCCATCTGTCTTCTAGAAAGTAATCAGAGAAATCAAATTAATGTCAAGTTTAGATTTTGAATAACTGCTAATTATATTGGTAGAATTGTCATTTGATTCACTGCAGAGAAATTTTATTTGCACTACTGAAATGCATGGGAGCTCAAATGAGAAGAGTGCAAATTCCAGTTCACTTTAAATTCAGATTTTACTTTACTTTGCTTCAGAATTTATTTTACTTCATTTGCACCACAAACAAACAAAACAAAGCAAAATATAAAACAAAAGTAGACCAGAATTTGCACTCAACTCATTTGCACTCCCATACTTTTGCACCATTGCAAATAATTGCAATGCAAACAAACAAGGACTAAAGAACCATCAAGAAATGCACAATCACTGAGATCTCCCTATGTAAAACTGTAAATGAAATCATGAAGCAAAAACAATTAAAAGAAAAAGGAAGTGAGTAAAAACAATTAAAAAAAAGGAAGTGAGCCATTCATGCCATGCAAAAAATCGAGCCAACAACGAGGCAATAGAGAAGTTATAATTTGCACTATAAGAGATACTGAGATAGTTTATGTGGTTTAGAATAGTCAGAAATATTGCGACTGTAACAGAAAGGATTAGACTGTCATAGACACTGATAGTATGCATGGGTTACTTTTAGACATTCCATAAGAGGATTTCAAGAGTAATACATCTCACCATTCCCACATCTCCTTCCTTGAATGCTTGCATAACTACTAAATTATGAGTTCAGAAAACCCTAGTTTGGTTACTCTATAATCACTTCAACTTCATCATTCACATTCCACAAATGACATCCCTGTTTCAAGATTTTCAATTGGGCAACCACACTCTAAAAATTTATTGTCGAAATATTCCCTACAAGGATAAACACCCAATTCAAATGGCAACAAGCATGAAACTTACCGGAATCCCCACAGCCCATGACTTAACGGCAGTTACAACAGCTTTTGACAAACCGTTGCTTCCTCTTCCGTCGTCTCCGTAACCTCCAAGGAAGTAAGCACTTAAAAACCATCCTGCCAAATCATTTAAATCTCTCAATAACAATCGAACAAAATCCATTTGCTCATAGATCAAAAGAAAGAAAAAGAAAAAAGAATAGCCACCGGCGAAAAAAGGGTCCGCAGTATGCAGGGTCTCAACGTTAAGAACTGGGAAACCATGGTTGAATCTTCCAATTGCAGAAAACAAAAGCAAAGCCAAAACATCCCCACCAGCCATAAGAGCAATTCGACTGAAACAGAACACATAGGGGAAAATAGTCTTCGAAATAATAGAATTCAAAATGGAGGGAAAAGGAGAAAAGGGAGACAGAACAAAATTTGACTCACCCCCATTTATTTAAGTTGGAAGGTGAATTGGGTTTTTCGAACTGAATTACACCTTCAAGTGGAACGGCTTCTTCACCGACAAAAACAGTCTCATCGTTGCTATAAGGAGATTGCGAGGAGCTGGAGAAAGCTTGCTTTGTTGCAGAAGCTGAATCACCACCATCTCTTTCTGCATTTGTGACTGTGAGATTTACGGTTCTCCTAGAGTTTCTGGATGCAAACTTGGGTTTTGAATTGGAGAAGAGAGCTGAATTTAGAGTTGGGATTCGTGAAGGAGATGAGAAGGAGCAATTACTGGTTGAAAGAGCTCCCACTGGAGCTTGGCTTAGCAGAAGCATGTTTATTTGTCCACTCGTTTCCTTCGTTTTTTCACAAACCAAAGACGCGAGTTTATGTATTTTTAAGTTTGGGAATTTATCAAGGGTCCGTTTCGTTTGCAGTCGAAATTGGAATAGGATTTCGAATGGTCCATTCGCATAATCATAAATGAGAGTCAACAAGAATAGAATTTTATTCTTAAGGGAGAGGTAAGAAATGGCCGTTTCTTCAAATGGGTGAATGACATTCTAGCAGGGATTGGAATAGAATTCCAATTTTGCCCAATTAAATAGTTAAAATCGAAATAATTCATTCCAATTCCAGACCCTTCCCACGGGGCCTATTTTAGTTTTTATCATTTCTCTAAATTCATCACAACCTTTCAAAACATCCTAGGAGCCACATTTCAAATAGTTTTTTTATTTTCCAATGGTCACCGTTACTACTGATCATGAAATGAAAGTAAGTACTCCTTAACGATTGAATGAATTTCTTTTATTGATGGCATGAACTTCATATGAAACGATACAGGGTAGAGCGAGCATTATACCGTTAAAACCAAAGTTTTGGTTTAGGTTTTTTTTTTTTTTTGGTTGTTTTGATTCAGTCTTTTAGTTTTATAAAATTTTGGTTTCGGTTTTAAGATTTTGGAATTCAGTTAATAAAAAAACTGAATTAACTAAACTATACATATTAACATATAATACATATATAATATGTATAATATATTATATAGTGAAATATACAATTTATTATATATATATAATACATAATATATATAGTGTTGAAATTCAGTTTTAACCAAAATAATCAAAAAACAAACTGAAAATTTCAGTTTTTATTATTTTGGTTTTGGTTCAATTTTTCATTTAAAATTTCAAATTATTCAATTTGATTTTTAATTGAATAAACTGTTTGCTCACTCCTAATAGAGGGAGAAGAACGCCAATGAATGTATAATCATGATTATCATGGACTGTTTGTAGTTTGAAGTGCTTACAAGCCAAGTTAGAAGGCAGTGAATGTAAGCATGAACCAGAGCTCAATTGGAAGAAGTTATAGCAGTGCAATGCATGTCCCAGGATTCATCTTTTGATCACTTGGTGGCTATTGTAGGGAAGATTACTAGTGAAGCCCATTGGGCTCTGTTGTTTTGGTTGCAAGTTGTAGCAACATTGAAACAGAGGATCATCTGTTTTGGCAATGTTCGTTTACAGTAGTTGTATCATTTGGATCCATTATTGTAGGTTGGTGAGGCTGTTCGAGTGGATAGATTTTGGGTAATGCATGATCAATGGATGTTAATCAATGGGACGTGTAGAGGTAATGAAGAGAAGCGCCACAAGTACTTTTTAGATTGCAATAAGCGTAAGCCGGTAACCATTATTGTATGGACTATGGAGGGCTTGGAACAGAGTTACCTCTGAATCTCAAGGATGGTAGACGAAGCCAGCGAAGGTTATTGATGAGTAGCAGCATTGAAAGTTGAAAGTTGAAACAGAAGACAATGGCAGTTTCTCCAATGTACAAGTGCTTTACCCGGATCCCGGATCCCGGATCCTGAGACAGTGAAGGTACATGGACTACTTGGAGCCCGTGGACCATGGTCTATCAAAAATCTAATTCATGATGGCAAAAATCCCACAATGTTGCATTAGATATATCCCCAATAGTGTCTTGAAAGAGAACCCACCTAATTGCTTAATTTGTTTTTTTTTTCATCAACAAATATTCTCTATTTACTAAGCGTAAAAAGAAAATAGATCATTTTAATGCCATTCAATCACTTTTAATGGCTTCAAATTGCTTCAAGCGAATGGCTTCTATCGAGCTACAGATTGGTGGGAACTATGAAATAGCTCACAGATACATGAATTGGATTGTGCAAGAAGATTGAGTTTCAGTGAAGCACAGGGGCTCTCAATCTCTCAGACAGGATTTCAAAGAAAACCTCTGGAACTAGAATACATAGGTGCAAATATAAAGAGAGCATAGACCATGGGCTCTATGCCACAAAGGACATCAGGCTAAGACCTTGTTACAGTAAATAAATCAGTGGCCACGGACAGGGGTATCTTGTCTGAACCAAACCAAGAGGTCTCGTTTTGTAATTTGAGGATTGAAATCACTTGTTCTAACTCTCCTAACGGATTGGCTCGAGAGCATGCATCAAATTGCCCCAACTTCTTTATATTCTTAAACTGGTTAGTCGACCCAGTTGCAATGTTTGATTTATCGGGGAGCTTCTTCTCTATGTGGGTTTCAAACGAATCCTCTACATCGAGGAACGGGGAGAAAAGGGGGAAAGAGGGAGGAGGACAAGGGGGCAGAAAGAGGGAGAAATCCGATAACACTGTTTATCTTTTAGGGGGCGTTCTTTTTTCGGATTCTTAGAAGGGGGAAAGTTGGTCAATGGGATTTTGATTCCCATTGACCAAGAATCTCATGTTTTTTTTTCAGATTTATGTGGGGACCGGGGGAAGTTTATTTTCCTAACTATCACTTTTTCAGATGGATAAATAACGTTCCCACCTAAGGAGAAAGTTGACAACACTTGAATGGGATAAAAATACCCTTTTTAATAATGAATTTTTATGGCTAAAATGATCATTGCCTTATTTACACGAGAAATAAAAGAATATGGGTAAATGCATTTAACTGGGTAAATGTTTCCTAGAAAAAACTTATTCAGGTAACTACATTATCCAATAAACAACTTACCTAAAAGTGAACGGGGCCTTAATGAATCATAAATGACTTACAAGGGCTATTTAGAGGTTTTAAAAAGTTATTGTGAGTTTAAGAGAAATGCAAAAAATAGAAAAATAAAAATAAAACATGATGAATTTTAAATAATATCATTTTAATTTTTAATCTTTATCATGGTCATTGATTTGAGCACATCTATTTTCGATAAACTATAACAGATAGAATATAAGAGCAGAATTTATATCTCGCAAGAGCAAACATAAGCTCTCGGGAAAAAAAAAAAAAACAATGCCTTCTTTGGAGTTTTATCATATATTATTAGTTCACGATCAACCGCCTCTTCCACTAGTCCTCACCAGAATGAAACTGTTGTTTGGTGGATGACACCATTGGGTTTTGTAGTTAAAGCTAATTCTGATGGTAGCTATTCAGCAGGCCGAAGTGGTTATGGTTTTTTGTTCAGAAATTCTGTAGGTTCTTTCCTGTTTGGCAGTTGTGGTGTTTGTAAGCTGATTTCTCCTTTATATGCTGAAGTTTTTGCAATCAAACAATGATGTTTTGCTGTTAAGAGGCAGTTTGGAAAGAGTATAAATGCAAATATGCACAGTATAAATATATACAAAATAATATCAAATACAAAGTTTTGCATTCTAGATATATATTTGTATCTGTACTCCTTCCAAACCGAGCCTAAACAATTACGTTATGAACTTAATTTTGGAAAGTGACAATCAGTCTATTACTAAGGTTCTGTAAGCAAGATCTTTTGATATCAATACTAGCGTGGAGTATGCTAATGGATATGTACAGTCTAATCTCAATTGGGTTCTCATTTAGCTTCAAGCGAAGAGAAGCCAACAAGGCTGCTCATCTCTTGGCAGCCAAAGGAGCAGCTGGTTTGGAAGGCAATTAGTCATGCCCCCTTTCCTGGCTGTTATCTTCGCTGTGATTCTTCTTTGTAGTTTATTTTCTTTCCTTTTCTGTTGTTTTCCTTTTTGTTGTTTTTCTAATATTTCTAAAAAAACAAGGCTTCTTCGTCTTTTTACTGTAGCGAAAGGGTCATGCCCCATTTCCATCACGTGAGAGCTCAGGTGAGTTTCTATAGCACAGCCCAGCACAGCCACAGGATCGTCTCTCCGCCTCAACTTTTAGAGGCATGACCAAGAGAGGGGAAAAAAAGAATTATGGGGGCATTTGGAAAGTTCTAGATTTTCAAAGTTTAGAAGAATAAATTAAGACTTTACCTATTTGGCAATGAAAGATAGAAATCAGAAAGACCTATTAAAAAAGATCATGAGAGCATGGTTTCTGAATTGTTGTTGATTTGTACATCTCTACTGTACAATTTGGAAACTGTCTATGCAACTGGTTTAGTTCCACTCCTAAACTGTTTTTTTTTTTTGAAAAACCGATGACCTATGTGGTTTAAACGTTGAAGGTTTTTAAGATCAGACCAGACAGAGAACCGTTATAAGGACCAGTCCCTGGGTTGAACAAACAACCCGTTCTAATAATAAATAAATAAAAAATAAAAATGACTAAAAATCATTGTTCTAGTTGATAGTTCAACTGCCCGGGTCAGCGATTCACTAACCAAACCAACGATTTTTGGCAAATAGCAGTTTTGGGGTGAAATGGAACCAGTCGGGTGATCGATTCCCAATTTTTCCAGTTCAATCGTTTGGCCCTATCCGGTTTTGAAAACACCAGTTGAATTGTTCAACCCGAACAATATTTTTTTTCCATTTTTTGGTTTTAATTATCTTTTTTATTTTTTATCTTTAAATTGCAATGGGCCATCTATTTGGACCAAATGGTTAAAGCGTTGACCCAGAAAGCAGTGGTCAAAGCGATTCCAATTTTGAATCACTTTATAAAACATTACACGGAAATTGAAAATGGCCAAAAATCTATACTTCAAATGAAAATTCTTGTCTTTTTACACTTAAAATCTTTATTTAACAGCTTTATAGATCATGATAGACTAAGATATAAGACAAGACCTCAAAAATTCATTACATCTTTTGGCTATCTAAATTGTCAAAAAATATTCATAACAGGACTTGTCAAATGACACTTAAAGAAAATTTTGAAGCTTTGGATAACTGATTACGAAGGAGGGATTATGGTGGAGAACTGACGTCGTCCTTGTATGCTGATGCCTTCTAGTGCTTGGGACTTGGGAGTGTGTGTGTGTGTCTTACTTGTTTGGTTGTAGAGGCACGAATCCACGTAATTGGGTTTGGATGCGAAATATGCCACCAATACCTTATTTCTAGAATATGCCAGGACTCAGAACCAGCTGATTATTTTAACTATTGCATTTGGAATTATTCCTAGACCTCTCTTCTTACACTCCAATTCCAACAACAGACCTGTGGATTCTTTCTAGTTTTTATTTTAGAGAAGGAAGGATTTAAATTTCATTGGAATTTATTCCCATTTTTAAGAGGACATAAATGTTAATGCTTGCCTTGGCTTCACGTCCAGCCATAAAAGCTTATCAGAATATTAACAGAAATACATGATGCCAATGCTTACAAATAACAGTTATAGAACGGAAAAAAAATAGAAGCCACCAAAAAAAAACAAAAAAAGAAAATCAAAACTTAAATGTCTTTACATCTTTTTATTGTTTTATTTTTATTACACACATGTGAAGTGACATGTGGGTAACTAGATGAGAGATAAGTAGGAGAAGAAAGATTAACATGAAAAGGAAAACATGAATAAAAAACAGGAAAAAAACCCCAATTTGGGTTGTGTTTGGATAAGCTTTAAGGTTTGTGCATGTAAAGTTGAGAATCACAAGCCCAAATTTAGGCATTGTCCTTCACAGCTTAAGAATATGTTAGCTTCAGTTTGTAGCATTTCTAAAGCAATTCTTAACAAATATTCAAAACACCTTTTCACTCTTTTTTTTTGGCAGTCTAAAGCTAGAAAGTAAAAGCTTATCCAAATAGAGACTTAATCTAGCTCCAAATTTTGCTGAGATTTCAATGTAGATGAAAACCCAATTCAAAATCAGGAATTAAATCCTTGAGGAGAACACAATATATAATGAAAACTTTAGAAAATAAATGAGAACTCAGTCTTATAACGCAAATCACACTTGTCCCCTAATAAAACATGGTTTAATCAATATAAAATCTGAATCCCTGAATACAATAGCCTCTCCTCAACATTAAACCAGCAACTACTGTGCAATATATGCAATTAGAGCAAAGCTAAACGGAAGAGATGAAGAAGGTCTAGTAATGTCCCCTGTATAAAAATAAAATAAAAAATAAGCAGTAGAAAAGAAAAAAAAAAAAAAAAGATATCTAGAGTTCATAAAGGAATCATACATGGAATTAGATTCCTTTTTTATTTAAGCAATCTGGATGAGCAAGTAAAACACCATTGAACTTTAAATTTAGTTTCGTTAAAAGTTATAGTTCTCTTCGTTTCAATTTTTGATTCGACGCTCTGATTCTTCATCTTTTTTTGTCGAGTAAGTGTGCCCAACTAAAATGCTACTGGAGTCATTACAAACAAAAGATGTACTCCAGGCTCCAAGCTACAGCAACAAATGAAGGCAATCAATGATCCAAGACCAAGCGCGCATCTAGCTTGTCATATTTTTGGTCGACTCTCGGATCTCTCCGTAGCTGAAACACAAATACGTGCACAACTTATCGGACATCGTTTCTATCCGATTAGGACCCACCAGTTATCGAGCTCAGGTGGCAGGTGGCATACTGGCATTCATATACATACAAGATGTTGGAAGAGCTAAACAGAGCACAGAATGTAAGACAAATATCATCTAAAATCGTGCGGATTTTAGGTGCAGCCAACGTTTAGACAAGAGTCGACGACTCAGCTCAGCTCTCTGCAGTCTGCACCACGAGAGGGGTCACGACTCACGGGAGGTTAGCAAATTGGGCCCTGAGGCCACCAATGCGGAGAACAAGTTGAAGATGTGTACTATGCTCTATTTAGAGTTATTGGGGCCACCAGACCAGAAATAAGCAGGCAGTATCCAACACATTACATAAGCACACACACACAAAAAGGGAGCCCTACCGCGTACTCTATAATATTTTCCTTGGAGTTGGAGGAACAGCAACAAAACACTACCTGATGTAACCGTTTTCGGCCACGTACCAATGTTTTGTGATGTAAAATTTTTTGGCTAAGTACCTCGTTATTTGACCCGGTGGTAACGTGCCTTAGTGATGAGCTACTTGGTAGTGAACTGCCTACTGGCGAACTGCTCGGTGGAGAACTACCTGGTGGCGAACTGCCCGGTGGCGAACTGCCTGGTGGTGAGCTGCCCGGTGGCGAGCTGCTCAGTGGCGAACTGCCTGGTGGTGAACTGCCCGGTGGCGAGCTACTTAGTGGCGAACTGCCTGGTGGCGAACTGCCCGGTGGTGAGCTGCTCGGTGGCAAACTGCCTACTAGGCGGCCGATGACTTAGAGAATGCTGAAGTTCCCTGGTGCGACGCAATCCGACTGCCCTCAGCATGAGGTGGTTTTCTTTCCTTTGTAGGCTGTGGGAGTTGAGGGACCTGCGAGAACTTCATCTTTTCCTCCTCTTTGTAGGTGGCGGGGGCTGAGAGACCTGCGAGAACTCCATATTTTCCTCCTCTTTGTAGGCGGCGGGAGCTGAAGGACCTGCGAGAACTGAATCTGAGGTCTCGGGGGTATTTTCCCGGTGGGGGCTCTCAGACGCTCAAGTTAGCACTCTTACTGTAGAGAGCTTTGAAGATAATATGAGAGAGCTAGAGAGCAGGGGTTACTTCCCTTTTTTCATCCCCCTCCCCTTTGGGGGGTGAGGTCTTTATATACCGGAGTCCTCGCGGGTTAGGTGGGTGAAAAGCCTCCAAACGGTAAAACTCGTCGCATCCTGTCAGAACCGGGGTACGGTGGTGAACTCCTCGAGGTCGTCAGGCTGGCGCTTGTGTCAGGCGGCCAGGTCGGCGCCTGGGCTGGGTTGTCAGAGGGGCGCCTGCGTCAATCGACGGGTTAGTGTCTAGGCCAGGTTGTCAGGTCGGTGTCTGTGTCAGTCGGCGGGTCAGTGTCTAGACCAGGTCGTCAAGCTGGCGCCTGTGTCAGTCGGCAGGTCAGTGTCTAGCCAGGTTTGTCGGTGGGCGCTTATGGGCGGCTTGGCCGGATCATGCGCTAGGCTGGTCCAGGTCGGCCAGGTCGCGCAGGCCGCATGCCGCACGCAGCTCGCGCAGGCCGCGCGCGCCGCGCAGGTCGCGTGTGCCGTGCGCAGGTCACGCAGGCGCACGTCAGGCCACGTGCAGGTCGTGCCAGGCCGGCCAGACTGGTGCCCGGGTGGGTCACCAACTTCGTAAGTTTGTTGGCTGGGTGTTTTCCTAGTTGTCACGAGGTGCCACGTGTCACAATTTCACTGGAGGGCCAAATCTGCCCTCATCACTACCTAAACAAGCAATTGTATTGAAGGCAACTTCATTAAAAATTTGGCATGAGATACTTTTTGGGCTATGTTAGGTTTGAAGGGAAAAGTAGGGAGAGAAAGGGAAAGGTATCAAAACTTATACAAGGTTTGTAAAGGTTTCTTTACCATTCCTTTCCTTTCCCTACTTTTTCCTTCAAACCAAACATAGGCTAGGCTTTTGCCAGCACGACAGCGTTATGGTCACACCATTCGGCAGCGCACTATGGCGCAGTCATAGGCAGCAGCACGCACAGCAGGCCGCACAGCAGCAGGCACCGCCTGGCAACGCTGCACGGCAACACGCACCGCCGGGTAGCAACGCGCACCGCACGCACTGCTTGGCAGCACGCATCGCGCACACGCCTAGCACCGCACAGCAGCGGCACCATGAGGCGTGCGCACGCACTACGAGGCATAAGCACTGTGCACATGCACCGCACGACGGCAACACCATGAACCACACGCACGCACCCGACAGTAGCAACAGAGCGGGGCCCACATGATAGCTCATAGGGGTGGGCCCACCCTACACGTCAAGCCAACTCGTCGCCTGTTATCTTATCCCTTATCCCTTATCTTATCTTATCATTATCTTATTTTAAGAGTTATGAGTTTTAGTTTGAGTAGGAAATTAGGAGTTTTAGTTCAAGTTGGATTACCCTAGCCTAGCTGAATCCAACAAGGAACTCTCTTCTGTAATCCCCTATTTAAGGAGCTACGAATTGAAGTAAAGCATTCAGTTTTCCAGTCAAGAAAAGAGTGAGGAGAGTTCGGGTGGTCTCTTGGACAAATCACCCATTCAGTTCCCGCAATAGGGTATGCACGCAAGGGAAGGCACAAGGGAAAGCAAGGCTTTCTCCCCGTGGACTGACCCATGACGGGATCCTACACGCGGGACCATAACAAATAAGATAGCCGGTGGCGAGTTGGCTTGACGTGTCCAGATAAGGGTGGGCCCACCCCTATGAGCTATCGTGTAGGCCCCGTTCTACTGCTGTTACCGGGTGCGTGCGTGCAACTCATGGTGCAGCCGCCATGCGGTGCATGCACGCAGTGCTACTGCCACGCGATGCATGTGCGCGCCTCATGGTGCCGATGTCGTGCGGTGCCGGGCATGTGCGCGCCTCATGGTGCCGATGTCGTGCGGTGCCGGGCATGTGCGCGCCTCATGGTGCCAATGTCGTGCGGTGCCGGGCATGTGCGCGATGCGTGCTGCCAAGCAGTGCGTACAGTGCGCGCTGCTGCCTGGCAGTGCGTGCTACGCGCCATGATGCCACTGCCGTGCGATGCACGCTGCTGCCTGGCGGTGCGTGTTGCGCGCTATCAACGGTGCGTGTTACCGTACAGCGCTGCCAGGCGGTGCCTGTTGCTGTACGGCCTGCTGCCCATGATAGGTAGAACAAGCACCCTTTTAAAGTTTAAACCATAACAACATCACCCAACCCAATGATAAAATGAAAATACAAGACAAAACACACCTGTACAGTAAGACGCATATGCAATGAGTTGAAACGAAAGCTACTAAGAAATGGGTGGAGTGGGTAGTGAGTCTAGTGACAGACGCTCCTGCGAGAGAACGATAATAGCGGTCCTTGAGCAACAAGGTAACGAATGACAAAATGCTCAGCGCAATCTCCAAACATGCAATTAATTAGAGAAGTTAGAAGATGAATAGGTAATTCATTTATCATATTTTGTCGCGCAAAGAGGGTTACTCGTCAGCAGAACCACAATTCCAATCTACCCTTTTTCTCTCGTCAACCCAACTTTTCATTCGCCCTGCTGCACTCCCACTGCGCTAGCCTAAAAACAATGAAACAAAGCAGAGCCACTGTAAAACCGTTAATCTTTTCGTCTGGGCCTCGCTATAGTGAACGTAAACCTAATGCAGCAGTCAGCAGAGCTACCTACCTACAGACTATAGTTGCTTACCTGTCTACCAAAAACACCAATCCCTCCCGTGCTAAGTGAAAACGCACAAAAACGCTGACACCATTACTCAGGTAACTTTTGCGTAGAAAACACTTGTCCAGTAAACTCGCTTAACCAGGTGAAAATGAATGGAGCCTTGGATTCGATGATTTAAAAAAAAATACCACATTTGCAGGCATCCTTGTTCACATCACATCTTATACCTCAGCGGCGGCCTAGCCCCCACCCCACACCACAAAAAATTGGAACGAAGCCTCTTAAGGAAAAACTGGCGCATCCTTTCTTCCTTTTTATTTTTCTGTTTAATAACAGGGATTCTACTATCATCACGAACAATGGAGTTGCATCCTCTACTACTGTTTTTGGCTACTACATCCTCTACTTCTTTGAGAATAGACAAGTTTCACTAGGTACAAACATCCACTAGGAAGAAAAATGACAAAGCACACAAAACACGAATTGGATTCTTCCCCACCGAGTCTATATACTACCACTAATACTTTCTTCCCTTCTATCTTAAACTTTTCGCTCAATATATAATTTTCTCACTCGAACTCATTGGCTTACTGTTCAGTCTTACCTTCGCTTAATTCCTTTGATGTTTTACGCTCAATATGATTTTATAAGTTGTTCCATAAAACAATCTCCTATCGTTGCTGAATATTGCACTTTCAAGAGGTTCAAATCCTAGAGTTCGCTTATGGTTTTTATTTTCTGTTTCCTCCACATCTTTAATATTAAAATTAAACTTATCATGCCTTTAACATTAAGTTAAATCTATGATGCTGAAAAGGTATGATTTAAATCTATTTGATATTTTCATTTCTCTTATTTTTTTCAAGAACAATAACACATCAGATTAAAAAGGCCCACAACATATGTGAAGTACAGACGTCCTTGCATTCCCAAAAAAAATGCCAGCAAAACGACCAAACACGAGCAACCAAATTCGTAGACTCCTGCCATGTTTCTTGATACAACAAATAAAATCGATGTCAGTGACGGGGGTAGATAATGACAAACACAGATCTTTAGAACCCCGACATGTAACCACTGATAGGCGAGACCCTAAATGCCTCGCCATCCATCAGATCACAGACTTGCTCATCGCTGTACGCTATCACTCAGCACCTTAACAATATAACTCTTTGCAAAAGTTATTTCTCTTTTATTTTACTTTTTCAAGGCAAATCGAATGACAGGTTATTGGTGCATGAAACGCATTACTTTCTCATTTTTCTTCTTGGATTACTGTATAATGGTTACAAGTGTTTCTTCGTTTTCATTTAGGCTGGCTCTGGTTTGATAGAAAATAAGAGAAACAGAAAGTTGCGGGCAAGTTCTTATGGAATTTCACAAAGCTTCTCAAGAACTTTCCCTCAACTTTCTGTTTCTCTTTATTTTTCATCAAACCAAACATAGTATAGATTGTGCCATTGTGGTTTATATTCCTATAAATTAACAATCAAAAAGTAAAAATTTTATTATGCTTTCGCAGTTTGGAACAAGATTTAGAAACAGCTGGACAGAAGTTATCACTGGATCCGTTGGGGCTCAGTTCAGGCATTGAACTGAATTGCCCTAATACTCAGAAACATTTCTTAAACCAGATAGTTCAATTCAAACCTTTGAACCATCTTAAGTTAAAAGTGGCCTAGATCCAAAAAATATTTCTTACCATTTTCACCCACACAATAGTATTTACTTCAAATTTTAATTTGTCAGAGAAAGATAGAGAACAATGATTCACAATTCATGAAGACAAAGGTTTTTTCCCCTTTTTCAGATCATAATAATGGACCAGTGAAAATCTTATGTAGTAGACAATAAGGCAAAGCGCAATTGAAGTTTACTACGATGGGATTTAGGAAGCTATAATCATAATTTCATAACTTGACAAAGGCAAACTAATCGAGAAAAAAAATAAATCAATAGACACAATGGCAAGCCAAAAATAGTGCATCAAAAAATCATAATACACACCTCTCTAAGATCTCTCTAATACTTCCAAAGGCCCAAAGTTAGAGAATATAGATAAAACTGGATGAAATGGAGATATAATCAAGCTTACCAAAAAAAAATGTAGTAAAGATCAAGCCAAATGCTATTGCGCCATTTGTAGCTCAAGAAGGTTTAACAGTGGCATTAAGGTGTCAATACCATATGCAAGGTGCGTACCAGCTGGATGGTAAGGTATCCTGCTGGTCGTAGCAGAGACTTGGGATCAAATCCCACCTGCACCTGGGTTGGGCGCTATGGATTGGTGGATGGGCTACCCCGTTGTGTAGCCCTTCAAAAGAAATAAAAAAAGGTGTCAATACCATATGACCAATGAGATTCATGTAAATACCACAAAATGATATAGCTATTGGTATCAATATTTCATGTATCACAATATTCTTATTGACAGTAAATGAATTTATGGTAATTATCCTGAAAAGACCACATTGGATATTGTAAAAGAGAACAAGGTCAATACTGCAGGAACCACCTCTGCAGAAAAACACAGCTGCACTCAACCTTGAATGCAGGACCACAAGCACACCACAACACTATTGCTAGACCATCCTTATCATCTCCAAAGATGGAAGCAGACAATGCCAAGAACCACACCACACACAACACAAGGAGAAACTTACAGGCCTAGTATCTACTATTATTCCACATTAAGACACCATGGTGTAACAGCAAAAATGCAATTTTTGTTTACTATAGCAAGAAGTACAAAAACCCTCAGCCCAAAGATAATTTAGATTCTCCCTTGTAACAAGGGAGTGATTAGTAGAATTGAAGCTTCCTATGGTGAAGGCATTATAGCTATAAATTACATAATGCCACAGCTCTAACACAGCATTTGAAGACCATCAACAAAGGCTCTCCTCAAAGGAGTTATCCAAACAAATGCTCAACTAAAATGATTAATCCCTTTTGGTAAATACTTTCATAACCATCCATTTAACAATTTAGCTGGCTGACAACCCAACACCCCATTGCCAGTTTGCCACTTCATGATCTTATTAGAAATTTAAGGAACCGGGCAGTATTTGGAATTCAGAGACAACTATATATTACACGAGAAATTGCATACCATAATGATAAATTACTGAAATGGATTATGACACACAATGACAAAGACTTTTAAACAAGGCAACATTCAGAGACTTAAAGTGAGCGAAATCTCCAACCAAATTCGTATAAGAATTTACTGACCTCAGATGATAATGCAATACAATGAAAAAAGTCAACTAGAATTAGTGACAGCATAAGGCCTAAGTTGTCCATCAGGTCCTCTCTGATTCTGCTTGTTGGCAGTAGCACCATAGTTTCCGGTGAAAGCTGATGCATCATCATCTAACTTTGCACCATCGATTCGAGGCCTTGTTGTACCAGCAGGCATCTGTGAATCGCCACCACCACTCTGATTCCACTTCCCATTAGCTTGGGGCCCCATGATCCCACGATAGCCGCCAGACGCCACACCCAAGACTCCACCAACTCCACCATTCACATAGCCAGGATAGATTGCAGCACTGCCATAAGGAACAGGACTCCGTCTAGCACCAACCATTGCTGGGCCATTCCAGGGACTCCTTGGGGCTCCAATTGGGGCTGCCCCATAACCAACTCCGCCAAATCCTCCAACAGGATATCCTCCTCCATATGTGCCTGCTCCATAAGGGTATCCGGCAGCACCCCCATACCCAGTGAGAGGGACAGGCGCATAGCCTGGGAAAACCCCATATCTGGGACTGTAAGGTGGGTAAACACCACATTGATAACTACCAAAGAGGGACCCTCTTCCACCACCAACTCTCATGTTGTAGCCGTGATAGTTGCTGTTACAATTGTTGGTGTTCCCATCTTTAGGAACTGCCCTCTTTACCTCTACAGTCTTATCGTTCAACTCATGAAAGCTCTTCTGCATCACACTCTCCACAGATTCCTCGGAGTCAAAGGTGATGAAACCGAAACCCCTAGGACGGTGGGTTGTGCTGTCATACATGACAACCACATCGGTGATCCTACCAAACTTCTCAAAGTAGCTCTTGAATTCCTCCTCAGTTAGGCTAGCGGATAAACCCCCTACAAAAATCTTCTTAGTCCTAAATTGGTTGTTACCACCACCATTGCTATTACCGTTCTTGCCCGACCCTTTATTCTGCTGTTGGTGGGGATGGTGGTGTTGTTGGTGGTGTTTTCCCAGTGTTCCGGTCTCTCATGATGACAGACTCCACAACATCTCCATACTTCTTGAAATGATCTTTGAGGGTATTCTCATTAGTTTCCCACGATATGCCTCCCACAAACAACTTCCCTTGATCAGAATCCATGGATACAAAAAGCAAAAACTCCAGAATCCAGAGAACCTCCAAAACCCTAAAAACCTACGAAAAAGGAAAACCTAAAACTAGGATTACTTGAAGAAACCGAAGGAAAATACTTAGAAGAAGAGATACAAAAGATAAGTAGAGAAAAATGACCAAAAACTATAAAAAATAAAAAACGAAAAAGAGTAAACCGAGGGGTTTTTAGTTGAGTTTGAGTCAAAGTGATCAGAATCGAAGTAATGTTAGCTTTCCTTCTCTTTTTATTTGTTTTTCGGAGTGACGGACGGGATGACTTCTATCAAATATCAATGGTGAATGATAAAATACACGTCAGCTTTGTTTTTCTGAGCCGTTGATGTTGCAATATTATTTCTTCGTCAAAGAAATCCTTTTATTATTTATTTATTTTTTCTGTTAATACAATCGGAGTTTATTTGCTTTACACCGTACTTTTCTTGTGCGACTTTACTTCTATATTTTTATTTTTTATATTTATGTTTATTTTCTTATATATATATATATATATTTTCCGGGTCCAATACCAATGAGCAGGGAAGGGAGAGGGGGGGAAAAGCGATTGGGAGATTTGTTAGGGTTACGTTCACTTCCGACTCATGGCGCCGTACTTTAAAACGTAGGAATTGTATTGCTTTGAATAGATTTTAGGGTTTTGAATCTTGTTCCCATGGCTTTGATCCCAATTATCACGAAAGCCATCCGATAGGAATATAAATTAAATGTTGGTCCCCACGATATCATTTACTCCTTCCAGGCGCTGGGATATTTCAATTTTGTACTTGATAATCGGTATTGAAAACAAACAAACAGATCTGACAAACCCAATAGATTTGTTACGACTGCTAGAGATTGGACTCGGAACGCACCGGGTGTGCCCTCGTTGCTGGGTCCCAGCTCCCAACTCGATAGTCGATACCTCTGATTTGATCCGACGGTTTTGAATTGCCATCACCCATCTAGGGTTCTAGATGAGAGACCACTTTAATGTCATAAACATTTTGTCGGTGGTGGGTCGTACACTCGGGTCCTAAGGATTTAATTTAATTCAAGCCCATTTAATTCACTTGCCTTCTCTTTGTTTTACGTACCAATTTTTACAGAATTTCTCTCATATTAGCCACAGTGGATAATTAATTAGTAATCAGAGATGAATCCAAAAAATTACAGATTATAAAGTTCTGAACAAAATAAAGGATGAAATTTTTTTGGTGTCGACTATCAAGATTTGCTATCGGTAGGCGTGGACACGAACTGAATTTTTCATGAATTATTTGTGTTCCGCAGCCTCCGCTTGTGAAAAGTTGCAACTGGCTCGATTTAAATCAAGTTTCCACTTAAGTTCAAGCACAATAAAATTTGAGAGTCTAATTCAATTATATTATATATAATTTTTAAAATTTTTATGTATATAATTTTTAATTTTTATATGTATAATTATATGTATTTTTTTTATTTTTTATATAAAATTTGGCCCAATGTTTTAAAATCCAACTCAGAACTGAAACTATTTTGACTACCGGTTTCTAGGTCAATGGTTTGACCGTCTGGTCCGAATGGATGACCCATTACAATTTTAAAAAATAAAAATTAATAGAATAGTTAAAATAAAAAAATGGCCAAAACTATTGTCTATATTGAATGGGTCAACGGATTGACTGCCTGAGTCAACAAATCATTGGCCAAGTCAACAATTTTTGGCAAGTTTCTAGTTCAAGGGTGAAACAGAACTAGTTGAAAGAACGATTCTCATGCCGAACGGTCAGACCATATGAGTCAACATTGGTTCGAAAACCATAGTTTAGCCCATTATTAAGCTAAAGCCCAATCAAGTTTATATTATATATAACATTTTTAATGTTAGATGTGTATAACGTAATAATAAACAATTTTTATATGTACAGGTTTTTACACGTACATCTTTTTATTTTTATATAAAACTTAGCCCGTTATCAAGGTTGAGGCCAATGAAATTCGACTCATGAAACTCGTGAGACTAATTGAGTTTATATATAATAATTTTTATATATATCATTGTGAGAAATTGGATAACTATATGGCAATAGAGGGATCACAACACCTTATCACAAGCATGAAAGGCGAGTGACCTCACTAAGACTAACAAGTTCCTTTTGAGGATCTCACACATCCATTAGAGATCGTGGTATCCTGTCGATTAGGTAAAATAAGTGTGGTTTCGTTAAACCTAGCGAGATTCTCATTATAAGAAATTCGTGAAGCTATTCTTTAACTAACATTAGTGGGAACCTCTGCAATACATAGGATTTATTAAGCGAAAGCTAAATAATAAAAAAAATTATTTACTAAAATACCCTTATAATTTAATGGATTTATTAAAATCTACCTTATAGTTAAAATTTTACTAAAACACCATTTATAATTTGCAATGAATTTAATCAATCTTCCTTTAGATGACGGTGGAAAATGATAGTGTTGACCCTAATATCATTTAAATAAATTTAATCAAAAGAAAATAAAAATAAAAATACCATTTGTTCCCCTTATAAGACACGGACAACCACTCTTAGGACTGTTCATAAGAAGGCCCAACCCGACCAAACCGACCAACCCGGACCGACCCAACCTGAGTCGGTCGGGTTTTGATCAGCACGGGTCAGTTTCGGGTTGTGAAATTTCCTAAATCGGTTATTTGGGTCGGTTTCGATTTTCACACAAGAAAACCGAAACCGACCCGAACTAAACCAACTTAGTTCAAACATAAAGTTCCAAAGCCCATTAGGCCACCTAGTTTTTGAATGGCTGCAAGAAATTTTGGATTGGTGAATAGTGATTAATGAACAACTTTTGTGATTAACTTTTCGTTTAAATTTTATCATAGGAGATGGCTGAAATGATGTTCAATTTATGACTATTTTTTAAATTAACAAGATTTTATCATAGGGATGAACTTAGAACCCAAACCGACCCAAACCGATCCAACCCGACTCAAACCGATCAGGTTGGTTTTGCTTAACACTAGGTCAGTTTCGGTTTCTATGTCAGGTAACCCGACCAGGTCGGGTTGGTTGGAAAAATCGCAATAAACCGACCCAACCTGACCCGTGAACAGCCTTAACCACTCTATTGGATATATTTGGTTAATTTTGTTTTATATACAAAAAAAGTATTAAGGGTATTTTTGGAATAATAAATCGTGGGCCTAATAGCAAAACAAACACTCCTTAATGAAAATGTTGATTAAGTAAATAAGTTGTAAAATATATGGGATATTTTAATAAAATAGGTAGGTTTAAGTGAATATGTACAACTATAAGATGTGTTATAGTAAATGACCCTAATAGAATCACATAAGAGTATACAATTGTTTTATATTTTCAATTTTTTAAATAATTAATAATTATTCATATTTTATATATCACTTTTAATAAACTTTCTATAATACAAAAAAAAAACAATAATTAATTTCAGTTAGGTTTATTCATAAAACTGATGAAACCGATCAACTCGACCTGAGTTGGTCGGTTCTCTAGTATTTTAAGTCGGCTTTAGTTCTAATATTTTCCAATTCGACAAAGTTGGATCAATTTCACTTTGGCCACTTGTAAACCAACCAAAATCGAACGACCTAACCATGAATATATATATTAATATTTTATATTTTAAATATAATTTTCAACATGGAAAAATGGAAATTTTCCCACATTTTATAGTATAAAATGTTTTATATCATAAATCTAATTTTTTAACTTATTTTTTAATAATTTCACTATGAATTTTAAAATTTAATTTAATTTTTAAATTTAAAACTTTTGAATCGACTGATCAAACAAAAAAATCGACCTAAACCGATACAACTTAAGTGAGTCAATTTTCACAAAAGGTTAGTCGGTTTCAACTGACCAACTCCCCAACCTGACCAGGTCAATTTGGTTGGCCAAATAGCATACGACCAAAATGAACCAACTCATGAACACTCATAATTTCAGCTAATTAATTTTTATTATAATTTTAATATTTATTTATTAATAATTTTTTTAATTATATGTTATATAGGTTATTCACGGACACCATCATTCATGAAGGTACGTTTTACACTTCTATTACTAAATGTTTTTTCTTTAATTTTAGACAATATTTTGTGTTGAATTAGGTTGTATGTGTTGAATTGAATTATTAAATATTGATGTGATTATAATTTTAATAAACATTGTTTAAATGTTTCACATATGTTGAGTACTTGAGTATGATGTGGTTCTTTATAAATTCTATTAAAATCTATTAATCTAATGTATTATCTTATTAAAGCCTTATATTTAGTGTTATTGGTGTATTTTTATGCTATATTGAAGTTTATATAGTGTTTTTATGCATATCTTTGCGTATCTTAATTTTTCTCCGATAAACATGCATATCTCAAGCGTATCATGATACATATCTTAAAATTACCTTCCCAATAGCGTATCCGATACTAACACGAAATACTAAGCGTATCCGATACTAACAAACTGAATGAAGACTCGAACAATTTATCCTGTTTCCTCGTGCAATCTGTTGAAAATTTGCCTATGTCCATGGGGTCAATTAGGATTATTTTTTCCAAACAATTTTATCATGTCTCTTCGTGCATACGGAGGAAAGGCCTAGCAAATCCAAGCCTTTCATCAGACAAGGGCTTCCTGGGCGGCCCAATCAGTTCCCGGCCCATGTCAGTCCATCACCTACTGGCTACTGCTATCGGCGTTAACCTTTGGTGTTGGTACCAAAAAGAAGGGGATCAGTCATCATGCCAATATTAACATCTTTGGCGGAATTACAGTAACAAATTATAATCACCTTGTTTTAAAACAACTCTTTACTCTTAAAATCAAAACATGGAAAAAATGTTTTTTGTTGTAAATGTGCTTTTTTTTTCTTTTTTTTCTGGACAAATGGAACCAATAAATTATTGAATTTTCGGCTTCAAAAAATGTTTTATTTTATTTTATTTTAAATGCCAACATTTATTCATCATTTTGATTTTGATGGTTTCAAAAACATCTCGAAACAAATCCTTCAAAAACAAATTAAAATAAAACATTCAGTTGTAAAACATATTATTAAATATTTGAAATAATAATAATTTCATTATTTTAACTATTTAAAATATAGTTATTTAAATATTTAAATAATCTATAAAATATTTAATATTTGTATTTAAAGCTATTACATATTATTAAATATTTGAAAAACATTTAAATTGATAATCCGCAAAAACATAATTTAAATTATTAGTACATATTTTCGTGATATATTTTGTAAGAATTAAAATTATTTTTGTGTTTTTAATAAATATTTTAAAATTATTATATAATTTTGTTAGAATATTTAACTAATTTTTAAAATTTTTAATCCAAACTTTTTCTTTAGATAGATATAAATAAAAAGTAGGGGATAGGATAAATAGGAATTAGAGATAATTTAGGAGAAAAACTCTTTACTAAATTAGAGATAATTTTGAAGATAAATAGGAATTAGAGATAATTTAGAAGATAAATAGGAATTAGAGATAATTCTGAAAAAAAGTGAGAAAGTTAATTTATGATAAATTTTAGAAGAAGAGATTATTTAGCTTATTTCGAAATTACATATCATTAATTGTTTCAAAAATGACATAAAATTAAAAAAAATCTTAACCGCTTTATTTTTAATATATATATATATGTCATATCATCCAAAGAAAATCTCATCTCTTAAGATGAATGTAATATATGGGATCCTACATAGGATAGGTGTCGATTTCTATATTTCAAGACGAGATTCGCTTTATATGATGATCGTGTTTCGGGAACATTTGTTCAGGGGCGTCTAAATTGAGACATGTGGTAGAGGCCACAGGCCAGGAAGATAGTGCCACAGTTTAGAAAACTGAATCGGACCAACCAGTTGAACGATGATTGGGCCTCTAACTAATTCGGTGGTACCCCAAAACTGCATTGTGTAAAAAATCAAACAAAACAAGTGATCCAGATGGTTGAACCAGAAAATCAGTGACCCGGTCTGGATTTTAGAAAATCAATCAGTTTTTTTTTTTATGTTTTTTAATACATAAATTAATGTAAACTTCTAAAGACTATAGTTGTGCATTCAAATAACCTATTAGGGTGATTTTTTACTTAATTCGGGTAACTTTTCTAGATCCGCATGTTCCCAAGGTGCGAAAAGCGCTTTGCCCCACTATTTTTGGTAAAAATGTTTTTTTTTCTTCAAATCTTAAAGTTTAATATAAAAAATTTAAAACTAAAATAAAACAATGTTATAGAAGAATGTAATTATATATTTTGAATTTATTATAATCTAATATATATATATATATATATATATATATATATATATATTATATACACACAAACACATATATATATATTACATCATAATAGTTCGACCTCTGGTTGGACCCTAATTGAATCTTGACTCGTGAACCTTTCCCTTTTTACGGTCAATGCCCGATTAGGTTTTCTGAACACTGGATAGTGTTCGCTGGTACCTAATACCCTTTAAAACACATGTTGCCACCTGAATGACCCTCAATAATGTATTTTAACTAACTTGGGTTCCCTTGGGACATGCATCCTTGTCCAAGAAAATCGTTGGATTTGTTCTCCAGCTGTTTGTAGCAAGAAAGATTCTAGAAAGGTCTGAAGCATGCATGTTGCATGACAATAAATAGAGGACTAAGACCCTAACAAGGGGGAAACACTTCTCAAACCTCTTAGATCTTAATCCTTGTTGCTCTTTCCTAGTATTTTGAATTCCGACTTCAAAGTTATCAACTACCCAAATCCTATTGGCTTACAAGAATTTCAATTTCTATATGTATAACATGAACTAAAATTTATATGTATATATAAATACTTTTTTATATGTATTTTTTTTAATGTTTTATATGAAGCTTGGCCTATTGTCAAGCTCCAGCCAAACAGAATTCAAACATATTAGCTTTTGAGCTGAGACTAATTTGAGCTTAATCTCAAACTTAAGCCTCATGTTTTCATATTGAGCTGAGCTTTGATCATGGTCATAAGATTCAACAAGACTTAAGGCACGTGGGTCCCCCAAATTTACAACCCATGATCCTTTTCAGTGAATTAATAGGGATTCTTCCATTTGTAAAGTGTCTCCTTCGATCATTTTGGAAGCTTTTTAAATGGAGTCTGTGTCGGGCATGGAATATTAATAACAACTTCGAATGGATCCTTATTGTAGCTCGATCAGTTTCTGATATTCCTAGATCGCGTCGACAATTTCTTATAAAGCTTGTGCTATTCTACTGGTATTTGGAAAAGCACCAAACATTTGGTTTCCTTGTGAAGACATTTTACTAGAAGTCGCAAGTTTTGATTGTATATGTTGGGTTTATGTTAATCGAGTTTTTAATAGTGGTGTCCATTTACTTGCTAGTTTGAAAACTCAATTTGGTCTCTGAGTTCATATTCCTCTAGCTTGTTTTTTCTCGCTTTAGAGAGCTACATTCTTGTGACAAGTTTTGTATGGACTCTGTTGGTGCTTTTTAGGAATGCCAATTTTTCTCATTTCTCTAATCCCTGTGGAGACCCGCCCTGAATGGGGTAGGGATGGGGATGATTTTCTCCCGCAGGGACGGAGATGGGGAAATTTTGTTCCTCGTTAGCGGGGGACGAGGAGAGCACTCCCTGCCCTGCGGGGATTTCAATCCCTGCCTCGTGGGACCCCCACTAATATATATGTATATATATACATATACATTTATATATTAATATTTTTAAAAATATGATTGAATATGTTTGAATCTTTTCTAATAGGATTGTAAATTTTAATTATTTTATTTTTATTTTTTTAATAAAATAAAAAACAAAAACAAAATGGTTAACATTACAAAAAATTACAGGGATGGGGATCCCCGTGGAAACGAGGATGGGGATAACCTTATCCCCATTAGCGGGGACAGGGATGGGGAAAGGCTCCCTGTCCTCGCCCCGCCCCACTGCCATTCCAAGTGCTTTTGCTTTAATGGAATTACTCCCACTTTACCAAAAAATCAAGAAAAGAAATTTCCTAACCACTCTTAAGTTTTATTGTTTCCTTTTTTATGGACCCATAGTAGAGATAAAGGGCCAAAGCTTCATTACACTTGGCTCTTACAATCACAAAATTGAAAATTGAGGTATTTGTTAGAGTCAATGTTGTTGTTGCTGTTATATGATGCATGAGATTTATCAAGAGAAAGTGAAACAATAGAAACTCATAACTATTAAAAGGAAGGAATGCAATGTTGTTTAAAATAATTAATCTTTATTTTAGTAATTTGTTACAAAAATATTTTAATAACTTAGGAATTTGAATTAAATATATTAATATCTATTAACAAAACTAATAAATTATTGCTAATTATTTAATAAAATAATTACTTTCCATATTATCTATTAGTGTTATATTTTATTTATTTTACTTTATTAATGATTAAACGCTACATTTATGTAAATATTACTAAAATATTAGTAAATATATAAAATTAGGTTGTAGTCATAATTAAATTAATCTACACATTAACTTTTTAGTGATAATTTTAATCTAAGCCCAACCCGAAGTCTTAAACCTCAATTGTGGATGCAAAACTAGAGATTTCAGAATAATCAAATGTATATGCAGATTTAGAGATTTCATAATTGGATGCAAATGCGAATGTAGCTAGATCCAATTTGCTTATAGCCCTATGACTAGCATTATGTGTGAGATTGGTGCAAATCCAATCTAGACCTAGCTTAGAAAAATGTAATTAATTGAGCCTGAAAATTTATAGATCTAACCGGGTTAGGCTAAGTTATAAATGATCATCTAGGAGTCTTATAACATTTCTAATTGTGTTGTTATTAATTTTATTATTTTAATTATTTTTTACATGGAACACAAATGCTTTGTTTAATTGCTTTTATTTATTATTTATTTATTTATTAATTTTAATTGTCCTATCAATATCAATTATTTTTAAATAGAAATCAAATGCATTTAAAATTTTAATTTATAAACACCTAATTGTACTAATTTCTTAATCTTTAATAGTTGCTAGATAAAAACTTGCTAAATTTTAATATTTGTATTAACTTTGGTAATTTTTATTAAATTTAGTTATTAGGTTTCAAATTATTATTTTCTAACAATTAATCAATTAAATATAATTTGAATTTGAAATAAAAATTTTGGATGCACGTAAAATTCTCTCTCTCTCTCTCTCTCTCTCTCTCTCTCTCCCTCGTTATTTTTAGGTGATTTAACTATTTGTGATATTTTTACTAACTATTTTTAAATTGTTTTTTGTTTACGGGCTGGGTTGAGTCCATGCCGACGAAATACTAGGCCCAACTTGGCACTGAAATTTGTGGACTCTAAACTAAAATGATCACCCCAAAGCAAATTGCTTTGATTTTATTAGATTAATGAGAAGAACAAAGAAAATAAAATAGAAATAGAAAATTAAAAATAAAAAAGAAAAGAGCAATTTAATGGAGTAATTGAGAAGTGAGAGAATTAGTGGAGTGAGTTATTTGAGTATCGAGAGTTAATGGAATGATTAACGAGGAGATATAATCAAAGGAGTTAATGAGAAAGAGAAGAGAAAGTTAATGGTGAGTTGATGGGCATAGATTAAAGTCTTAAAGGCTAAAAGTTGATTGGCCACTTGAATTATTTTGTTCAATTTAAAAATAAAAACTGAAAAAAAAAAACCAAAAAAACTTGGGCCTAACCTAAACTTAAGTTGGGCTTGGATTGAGGTATCGAGTAGCTAAGCCTGACCCGACCCAACCTGAGCCCACCCAACATTTTATGATATACACATTTACATATTATCAATCTACTCTACATAGAAATTAGGCTAGACAACTAAACATGCCAAAACCTAAACTTAACTCAAGATGTAGGGTTAAGCTTAAATTGGGGCTAGATTGGTAAACTTGGGCTTAACCATGAGTTGGGGCAAACCTGAGCTCGAGGTTCGAGACTTAGGTTGGGCTTGGGTTGGCCCTCAACCCGATCCAACCCACACAGCTTGCATCCCAAGAGAGAGCATCATGACATTCCTAATTGTATTAATTTTTGTTATTTTTAAATAGACAAGGATTAATAATAATTAAGTTTAAAACTAGTATTTTGTTTTTGTTTTTATTTTATTTTATCAACAATTTTATAGTATCATCTTATTTTTTTAAATGAATAATAAGATTTAATTTTGAAACTAAGGTTTTCTTATTTTTTTGTTATTTTCTTAATAAACGTGTTAGGTTTAAATTGGGTAAAGTCACTAAAAAGTTGCTTCTGTATAGTTGGACTAGGCTCGGAGTAATATAATGTCAAGTTGGATTTAATTTAAAACTAGAGTTATCTACTGGCTAGTGCCAAGCCTAATAGCAAAAATAGAAAAGCCCAAGGTTTTATGCCCAAGCCCAACTCGAGGATCAAAAACAGAAGCCCAACCCATGTAAAAATGTGAGTTGGGTCAATTCATGCTCAAATTGCACCCCTAATCCCTTGCATTGTAACTACACAATATTGTACATGTTACATATACAGTTGCAAGGAGACTTAAGGATATTCCCATTTGAGTTGAGCTGGTCCAAGTCCAACCCAAGTTTTTTTTTTAATAGAATCTAAATAAAAATTGAAATTTTCATCAAATTTTATTTTTATATCATTTTAACGGGTCCTTTGTTTTATATAAGTCTTGTATGTAGTATGTGTACTATCCACAGTAAAGGTTCCAATTCATACAAATTATTAATTTTAATAATATTATTGATTAATTTAAAATGCATTAATACAAAGTTAATCTATAAAATAAAAGAATAAACAAAACATGATACAAGGGTTGTTCATGGGTTGGGTTGGGTTGGTTTCCTGTGGTTTTTCCAATCGACCCGACCTGGTCGGGTTACCTGACATAGAAACCGAAACTGACCCAATGTTAAGCAAAACTGACCTAATCGGTTTGAATCGGGTTGGGTCGGTTTTGGTTCTAAGTTCATCATTGTGATAAAATCTTGCTAATTTTAAAAACAATTATAAATTGAACATCATTTCAGCTATCTCCTATGATAAAATTTAAATGAAAAGTTAATCACAAAAGTTGTTCATTAATCACTATTCACTAATCCAAAGTTTCTTGCAACCATTCAAAGAATAGGTGGCCTAATGGGCTTTGGAACTTCATGTTTGAACTAGGAACTAAGTCGGTTCAGTTCGGATCGGTTTCGGTTTTCACACAAGAAAACCGAAACCGACCCGAATATTCGGTTTAGGAATTTACACAACCTGAAACCAACCCGTGCTGATGAAAACCCGGCCGACTCGGTTTGGGTCGGTCCGGGTTGGTCAGTTTGGTCGGGTTGGACCTTCTTATGAACAGCCCTACATGATACAACATTAGAACATGGGTTCCACGTGCAATATATCAAACCCATGTTTACTATGTCCAATGGATTTTAAATCACAATATTATTAAAACCATTCATTAATATATTTTTGTATTTAAATGTCCTATTTTTATTAGTGTTTATTAAATTTATTTTTTAAGTGGAGTTGAAATATTTTTAATTAACATCTTAAGGAAACCAAATTTCTTAATTTTTATTAGCTATTATAAGATAAATGTGTTTTAATTTGGACAAATTTCTTAAAGTACACTTATGGTTCAGATAAGTGACTAACTCTACCTTACTGTTTACATATTACATATTGTCTAAAAGTACCTTTTAAGTTTTATAACAATTGTTAATATCAGTCTTCGTCTCAGTCTTCGTGATTGATATATTTTTTAAACTTCCTAAAATATTCTTTTTTATGGTTCTACTCCATCTCAGTCTTCGTCTCTTATTCCGTCTCCGATTTTGTCTTCGTCTGTCTCTATCTCCATCTCCATCTCCGTCTCCAACTCCGTCTCCATCTTCCCGTCTCTGTTTTAGTACAACACCTGTTAATATCAAATGCCAATTAAAACGCCCACTAATAACAAAGAATGACCGTGTTTCTGCAACTTGTTTTCTCCCTACAGTATTATTAATACTAGAAGACGTACACTGCAGCTCTATGGTAATGTGGTACAACCAAATGTCTGCCTCCAATTTCATGGTAGGGCTTCCTCCATGATTTTTCATTTTTAATAACAAATGTACACAACAAAAAAAGTTAATATTATTCATTAAAATGAATTTCAATAAATCATAACAAATTGACAACAATGAAAAAATCTACCTCTCGGTGGGGGAAATTCGAGGGCAACAATGCAATCTTACAATTGGTCCTTCTCCCATCGATTAAAGGGTTCGGTTCTAGACAAGTCCTCCTTGCCTACTCTGGACCAAGACGACCTTTGGGGGGCAGAGGATAAGCCAAGCATCGGGGTTAGACTGCAACATGCAATTGGAACTAGGGGAGGGGACAAATGGTGTTATCATGGATGCAAAGGCCACAAGGGAATCAAAAGATGTACATGCCTACATGGTAAAACAGAGTCGTTATCATCCACCCTTTTTGCTCTCTACCCAACTGGTCTTTGTCGCTTGCAATCAAATTCATCCATCCCCTAGCCTTTATGCTTGAATCTAGTTGCAAAGACTTGAATTCACAATAAACAACTGAGAACTCTCTGTCTTGCAATGATGGCTAGGGCAAGAATGAAGAGGAAATTAGTTCCTCTTCATCCTTTTAATGGACCCAAACTATCTTATAGTTCTTGAAAATTTTCACCAGTTGGGTTTTATTTTGAAAGTTTGAGGAATAGTGGAGGGTAAATTTGACATTTCATTTTGTTATATTAGTGCTTAACGACAATGCCAATTGTCAGAAAACTTAAGGGTATTTTAAGACAATATATAAATAGTAAGGGTACTTTAAGAAATTTGCCCTTTTAATTTTTACTAATTATTATTGATAGTTATTATTTTTAATTGGAAGTTTAGTGGGTTTTAAATTAATAATTTTTTAGAATAATACTTTTATTTTTCAGCCCCAACCTATTTAGGTTAATATTTTATTGTATTATTAATATAAAAGTCTTAAAGACTTAAAGGCTGATTGACTACTTGAATTATTTTGTTCAATTTAAAAAAAAATCAATATATATATATATATATATATATATATATATATATACATATTGGGAGTGCTTGAAAATAAGTGCTTATTTGGGCATGGACCACACCATTAAACACTTATTGGTGTTTAGGAAATAAACCTAAAATAAGTGCTTTTTCAAAATTTTTCTTCCAAAATCATCCCTAGTTGAATTTTATAAAACTATTTTTGTAAAAGTGTTTTCGTAAAAGTACTTTTATAAAAATAATAAAAGTATTTCATAAAATGCTTTTAGAAAAGTGCTTTTATAAAATTTGAAAGAAAATAAAGGACAAAATAGTCACAAATGCTTTTTTAGAGAAAAAAGACTACTAAATACCCAATATGAAATAAGTATTTATTTTTAAAATAAACACTTAAAAAAATTGGGTGCCAAATACAAATAAAAATAAGCACTTATTTTTAATATAAGCACTCCCAAGCGTGGTCATAGATATGTAGATATATAGATTCATTACCTTTCAAACAGCGGGAAGATTTAGAAACTATGGTGAACATTTGAGGATTGACCTCAAGTCGATTTTTTAGTCAACTCAAGACCAAATCGATCAGAATTGTTGAACCGGTCAGTCTAACACCGTGAATACAGCACAAACTATTCATTTGGTAGTGATTGCAATTGAAACTTTTGTTCTTGTATTATTACTCAGGCTAAGCTTAGGAAGAGTACAAATGCAAACTCCAGTATAGACGTGGACTCAATTCCAGTATAGACGTGGGCACCAAAAAACAAGAACCTTTGTTGTACTCTGGGCATTATACATTCGTTTGAGTCTCCTGTTTGGCTGTTTCCAAGACCATTGTTCAATATTGAGTTTATTTTTTATTTTTTATGTATTTGGAAAGCAACATTTTCTTGTCGAATTGAATCTGATTTGATTAGCTTATATTCAAATTTGAATCAAATCATATCCATCAGATTATATCAAAGTGGAATTGAATTTGGATTGCAATTGATAAATTAAACTGAAAATGATCAAAATATCATATAATATTAATAAAATGAACTACAAACGGCTTTGAGATGGTCCATGAACATAATGATCCCAACATTTAAACCGACTTTACAAGTAGATACAATCATACTATATAAACTTGGGAAAATCTATGATACCGGAAAAGCTTTGACCGATCAAAGCACTCCCGTGAATTTTAATTAATATCACCTGATTTGTCACCTCTTTTATGATTCCAGTTGATTGGTGGTAAACTTTTACGGTTTCATATCTTCCTGGTATCATAATATATAATTATATAAGTAAGTTGAATCAAATCGGATTTTACTGGATCAATTGGGGTGGATCCGTATTCGACCCAATTATAAACAGATCAAATTCGATTTGCAGCCTTACCAGTCTACCCCTCCCACAGATATAATGCCCCTCTTGTCATGTATTAATGATGTTTTTATTTCCATGTAGGAGCAGAACACGTATAACTCAAATTTTACAGACTGAAAAATAATATCCTATTTTATGGCGAGGCAAAATAGATCCTACAACTAACCGTTTTTTTATTCAAGTAATAACACAGTTGTGGGTGCAGATTCTTGCCCAATTACCCACAGGGCGTGATCCATCCAAAAACAGTTGATCTCTAAAAGATGGCATTTGAGGCAAATAATAGGGCCCAATACCCATCTCCATACCATGAGTTCCCTGACTCAAGATTTGGCCAATGCAGACAACTGCTTTTGCGTCTCTACAATGTTTGGAACTTGACTAGTCATGGTTTCAAGCTTTAGCGGTTGTGTCTCTTCCAATCATTGCAGTATTCCAATCCTTCGTTCTGTAAAGCAATGAGATTTTTTTTTCCCAACCGTATCCTACGAATAAAACTACATGGGAATGATGGAACAGAACAGTAGTACACCTCGTTTTGAAGAGTGAAGAAGTACAAAACATTAAATAGGCTGTGTTTGGTTTGAAGGAAAAGGTGGGGAAGGGCCTAAAAGGACGCCCCAAAGTAGAAAAGGAAATGAGCTAGGGTGACCTAGATGAGAAAAAGGCTGATGCAGGTAGAATCAGAACAAGTAATTGCAGAGATATTTAAGGAGAAATTTATTCCAATCCTGTGGGTTTAGCAAATCACTTCGCTCCATAGAGGTAAAACTTCTATTCTTAGGCTTAGAAGCTTGGAAAACTTCAATCAGAAGTTCAGAACATTCTATAAACATCATAGCCAGTGCATGAAAAACTAAATTTTGTGATCGCCATCTACATAGTATAGTAGTCAGTTAATCAATTTCCACCTAAGGAAAAATTGTCATACCATCAGATGTAAAAAAAAAAAAAATAGATAGTTCAATATGTATTACCTGCAGATATGATAGTTACCATGTAGGTGTTATTTGACAAGCTAGATATATTTGATGACATCTAAATAATAAAGTATAGTCAAGCTTCATGGAACTGTAGCTTTGCAGCACACGTCAAGGATTTCATCCAAAGGGGCATGATCACCTGTCCCTTCATCTTTCCTTGCATATAACAATTGATTACCTTTGAAGACAAACATCCCTCCCTATTAAAGAGGAAAAGACAGAATAACAAAATGAGAAATGGTTGTTGCACTACTGGCAATCAAGTTAACTATAAAAGATAACACCTTCAAATATTTTTAAGAAAGCAAAAGACTGGACCTGTTGCAAGACGCTACTTCTATCATCTGGAGTGGCTTCAATGGTATAGTTCTTTACAGCTTTTTGTAGTGATTCAAATCTTGAAAACATCTTGACCTGTTACATTCCATTTAATGAACTCAGAAGCAAATTACATCTTAAACACTCAACAAACATGAAGAAGAAGATGACACTTTCTAGAGGAAAATTTTAGGTTCTAAAATAATTTGAGAAGTTGTGAAATTGATGGTAGCCTTTCTCTTCATCAATCAGATATCTTAATTGGGGAATTAATCCTTAGCCCATTCATCAGTATATTATTAGTACTCTGCCATGATGCTTCAATGAAGACAAACAGTAAACAACCTTGATGGAAAAGTAGATGAACCACATGAATTCTTGGTACCACTGATTTATGATGCCTTCATTCAAATTTGCTGTGTGAGGCACATCTTTGTCTTCACATTTAACAAACAATGGCATGCTTCATATCACAAAATCTTGGCCTTATTCCTTATTTTTGCAATAAACAGAGATACATACCTTAGGTGCATATGACTTAATGCGGTCATGCTTTATGGGTTAGAATTTTATGCAATAAAAGAATAACATATCTGTAGAATGCACATGGACAAAAGATGCAAGAATCGAAGGGGGAGGAGAGAGGAGGAACTCATTTTTCTTTATTTTTAATATAAATCTTTTATATTAAGAAGAATGAAGATGCATAATACTAGTTTAAAGGGGGAGGGGGGGGGGAGTCTTGTCAAAGCGGAGGCAGGCGAGTAAATTGAGCAAGAGCCCCCCCAGCCAAGAGGACCCCGGGGCTCTGCCCTTGGCCCAAACTTTCTTTCCTCTTCTCTTTCTTCCCCTCCCCTTCCCTTTTCTTTCTTTTATCCTTTTTTCCTCTCTTTTTCTTCCCCTTCCCTTCCCTTTCTTTTCCTTTCCTTTCCTTTCCTTTCCTTTATTTTTCTTTCTTTTTTTTCCTGTCTTTTTGTATGAGGTGTATGTGAGGCGCGCATGAGGCATACACCTCTAGCATGCCTCATGAAAAAGGCATATGAGGCATACTCCTTAGAGGTATCAACGCCTTTGGCATACAGCTCTAGGCGTTTTGATGGCGCCTCCAGGCATACACCTTACACACCTTTTAAAACACTGCTTCTAATTTACACCATAGACTAGTGACTGCAGTAGTGAAAATTAATGGAGATGGTTTGGTAATTTCCACCATAGATAATGACTGCAGTAGTGAGGTTTAATTTCATGTAAGCTTAAGCTTTGAAGATGGTAAGAGGAACAAAAGGGTTATTCTTCGAAGCATAATGGAACACAATTTAGCCTATTTTAGCATTTAGTAGGGCTTGATGAGAAAAAAGCAAATGATCACACATGATCTATTTTTGCTTTGTTAGACAGTTTTGTATGCCCTTAGCTTCAATCAAAATTGGTGTACTTTATGAGTTTATTGTAAATGAATAAAAGTGCATATTTGATTCATGTTCCCTTGGTATGTTTCTGTGTAATACCCTTAAACTGGACACTTATTGAGACTCGTGTTAGTTTAGAATGTTCACAGCCAGTGGGTCGGTCTGGGGAGACCTATCCTGACAAGGTTGACACTGTGGTGCCATTAAGTCGGTTGAGGTGGCTTGTCTCAGCTACCGGGGCAAGACCCCAGGCACATACAGTGTGGGATTAATTGAATCATTGAACTGGAACAGATTTCCGGTATTGCCCTGGACCTTGGAGATTGATGGGCAAAACTGGAAAGTTACACCCGACCCCTAGACTCGATTATGATACTGCACTAAGTGTCGGATCGGGGTGTCTTTGATGTACCAATTAGTGAGATCCTTAGCGGGGGTCAAAACCTGGGTATGTTGGGACAATCCGAGAATTCATCTGAGTGGGTGATCATAGTGACATGATCAACCCCTTTGTCGGACAAAGGTAATGATCGGGGATGCGCTCTCACTGTTGGAAACCAAGACTGCCGGCAGCCGATTTCAACCGTTGAGATTTGTTTTGCAAAGTATATTTTATATGAGATATAAAAGTATATATATTATGGTTTCTAAAATGTTTGCAAAAGGTTTTAATTCCCGGGATCCATATAAGTGGAGAGTGCAACACTGTTCCTTGCAGCCGAGGGAGAGGTCCTCTCTTGTCGGGCAGTGTATGATCATTAAGGGCTGAGAGGTTAAGTGTAAGACCATTGAGGATAATACCTGATGGTCTAATCTTGCATCTGCCCACAGTCCCTGGGTGTTACAAGGTGGCTTGGCCCAGGGACCACTTAGGGTAAGTGTTGGGCCCATAGAGCCCATTTGATGGGTTTCAGGGGGTGCACTGTCTTTAACAGTGTATTCGACCAGGCCTTATAACAAAGGCTAGGCCGAACCCATGTGGCTGATGTGTAGATCAATGCTTGGGTCCCACGCCATACAAGGAAGCCCAACTGGGCAGCAGTTAGGAAGGTTGAGTGAGCACATAAGCTTAATGGGCCTAAAGCCCATTTCGAACTGGGCTATTTATTTAGTTAATTAGAGGGGCGAATTCTGAGATGGATTAGCAGATAGGATAGGGTCTTAATCCTATCCACTCAGAGAGTCCAGATCTAAATGTGATTCAGATCTAGAAACCTCATAATGGGATTAGGATAAAGCTAATCTAATCTGCAGATAAGATAAGGGTTTATCCTTATCACTAGAAGAGAAGGTTGATTCAAATATGATTTGGATAAGCACCTCCTAATGGGATTAAGAGCTGATCTTTTAAGTTAACAAAAAGAAGGAGGGGGCGGCAGCCTTGAGTGAGACCAACATGAAACACATCAGATCCTCTTTAGTGCTGAAATCAAGAAGAGAGAATTCAGCAGCCTGCGAATACTCTCTTGCCGCCTCCCTGCTCTTGTCGCCCTGTTTGCCAGTTCGATCTCCAGCTGTGGGAGAAGTCAAGATTGGATTTTGACATCAGTTCTTTGAGAAAGGATTGAAAAAGAAGCTGTGCTCACGTTCCATTCTACTGTTTCTTGCGAAGGACAGAGTTCTTGGGGAAGAACACTGCTAATTCTGCTCCATCCTGCACTGCGCCATTTTCAGTGGGAGCAGTCTTTGGATCCTTCCTTGGGCGTGAACACCTTCGTTGGGAGATATTACTTCCCCGTATCAGGTATTATTCTCTCCCATTCCTTTTGGTTCAGATCTGGTTCAGTTTAAGGTTCAAGATTTATCCTTGAAAATATGATTTTCTAAATAGGGAATGTGATTCCCAGTTGAAGGGAGAGGAAAAAATTTTTGAAATTCGCCCCTTATTCCGCAATCTTTGGGCGTCCATGTGATGGATCTCTCATCCCTTCAGGTTTGGTAATTTCCACCATAGATAATGACTGCAGTAGTGAGGTTTAATTTCATGTAAGCTTAAGCTTTGAAGATGGTAAGAGGAACAAAAGGGTTATTCTTCGAAGCATAATGGAACACAATTTAGCCTATTTTAGCATTTAGTAGGGCTTGATGAGAAAAAAGCAAATGATCACACATGATCTATTTTTGCTTTGTTGGAGCTGCTACTTGACACCTCCAAATCTTTTCCCTCATCAAATATGGATCAGTATCCAAGTTATGGTATGGCAAGTCCAAATTCTATCATTACATCAAACAAAGCATGATAACAACCTTTACCTTGTTTTTCTACCTGAGATCACAACAAAATTTATCTAAGAAGCCAAAAGAATGAGAAAAAAAAAAGCATCCATGCAAACCTGAAATTTGCCAAAACCACACTGAGACTAGGGATGCATATTCAAATTGAGAAAGCAGATTAAACACTAAAATTGCATATCGTTTGCAAGTGCTCAAGGAATAAACCTTAGCAGAGTGATAATCAACTGAGCAGTAAATTGGTAAATGCAGTTCATTACATATGAGTTGATTAGGTTCTAGGGTGAATGGAGTCACTAACTTTAGAGATGCTACCTCTATAATGGATTTCAAATAATTGGAAATATATACAATTACTAGAAAATGTCTGATCACAAACAAAAGATACCGATGCAACCTTCTGAAATCTTTTGGAACCATAATGGAAAATGTATTGATATTTTAGGAGAGCTCAAGAAATTAATTATTCCAATTCTTCTAATATTTTTTATCATCAATAAACAGATCTTAAAATTATGCACCCAAATGTTACAAAAATTACAATGAAACAATTCCTTCTACCTTAGTACCTTTCCCAAATGTCCATTAAATATGTTACCCGAAACTACATAAAATACAAGGAGTTCAAATGAGTCAAACATAGCTACAACTAATAGAAGCCCTTGCCTTTTCCCTTTCTCATTTCTTTCTTGTAATACCCATATAGAAGTGATGTTTTACTTTTAATGAACAAATATCATATGCATCCTCCAGTGAAAGGGATGAAAATACAATATGGTAAACAGATAGCAAGCATTAAGTACCCGTTCAGCAAGAATACGAGCTTTGTTAGGAGTTCCAACCCCTACAGCAATTAGTTTCACACCAGCTGAATCAAATAGTGGTTTTGACTCTTTCAGAGCAGATGCAAGTTCCCAGCTTCAGAAAACACACAAAAAAGATGGAAAAAAGGAAGAAACGAAATTATAAGTAATCATGTCTCCTGAATAAAAATATCATTTTCTGGTTAAGTAGCAATGAAATGTAAAAGTTTCCACTTACCAGCAAGGGCATCCAAAATGCCTCAAAAGTGCAACCACTGCCATTCCCTGAGAATGAGAAATTGGGCTCTGATGTTGAGGGCAGAGATGATGACAGGGAAATTTAAAGAAAATGCCACACAACTATAATGTTTATGAAAATATATAGAAGGGCAAATTGATCAAGACTAAGCACCTTGAACAAACATTAATTGTAAGTGCTTTCATTAAAAAAGCAACAAAGAGAAATGTCTTCTGTTTAAACAAGTGAATTAGAATGTAATCCCATATATCTAAATGTAAATTCAAGCAAATAAGCAATAGAAATCAAAGACCAACAGATTGGCATTCATAATCATCATAGCCTTGTCTAACTCTACAAGATCGGCTACATGAATCCTTTTTTGCCATTCTATTCTGTTCAGTGCCATATCCAACGTTAAATTATCTAAACCATTTCTTATTACTTCCACCCAAGTTCTTTTCAGTCTGCCCTTAGCTCTTCTAACCCCTTAAACTTCTAACAGATCATTTTTCCTAATAGGTGCTGTAGATGGATGGCCTCCTATGCACATGGCCAAACCATCTCAATCCACTTTTTCTCATTTTATCACATATTGGAGTTGCTCCTACCTCCTAGGTTCCTTTGTATGACTTCATTTCTAACCTTGTCCATTCTAGTTTTACCACTCATCCATCTAAGCATTCACATTTCTGCCACACTCATTTTTTGGACTTAATATTTCTTTACTGCCTAGCACTTTACTCCATACAACATAGCTAGCCAGCAATTGTTTTATAGAACTTTCCTTTTAGCAGAAGCGGTAATTTCCTATCACATACTTACCCCTCCATTTAGCCCATCCTTCTTTATTTCTATGCGTGACATCCTCCTAAAACTCTTATTTGTTATGAATTATTGAACCAAGGTAGTGGAAAGGTCATATTGAGTAACATAACATATATTGTTTTTATTCATACTTATATTTTGAAACCTTTTGTTCCTAATATAGTTGTCCATAAATATAATTTTGCATTGAAGTCTTAACTAGTTTTATCAATTAATATTATGTCATCAACAAACATCAGGCACCGTGGGGCCTAGGAAAAATAAAAATTTCTATTAGTAGCACTGGTGTCGATAACTTACAAGGCAAGACTAATACTGTGGGAACCAAATAATAAAACTTTTGGTCATATCTCATATGAATGTGGAGTGCAGTGAAATCCCAAAACAACAGTAATTCGGACAAGTATCACCATTAGCGCAGAATTTACAATTCAAGAAGCTCCAAACAGAATAAAAGTAATATGCCAGTCCAATCCAGAAACGTGTAGACCAGAATTGAAAATAAAAGATTTTAACCTCTTTCTGATCCCAAAGGTCCTTGAACATGACTGGTTCTCCGGACGCAGTGAAGATGCTAACATCGCCGAGGATGTGACCGATGCTTCCACTGAAACCAGACGCAGAGGCTCTTGCAACGAGAAGAGGAAGTGTCCTCTCCTTACCCAGTTTCGTCGAAAGGATACCAACGGATGAGGCGGTAGACGAAAGAGGCGATGTCAAGGAATAATGAGAGCTGGAAGAAGGGGAAAGGGAAGGGAGAAGGCGAGGTTGTGGAAATGCCAAGGCCTGTGCAGAGAGCGCAGACATGGTTTCAACTTTGAAGATTCCTTAATCGATAAGAATTAGGATGAAGACAGCAGACCTTAAACCCAGGGACTGGTTCCTTCCCCGATCGTTCAGGAGCCAAGGAAAAAAGAGCGATGGAAAAGCAACGACTTTTCAATAATTTTTGTGACTTGTGAGGTTAGCCACTCAGCCACAACGACTGTCGGCTATACTCTCTTGTACATGCATCTTAAACCACTCATCACACTGCAGCTACTGCAGGATATATGACGTTTGGCTCAAACCTCGTTCCCTTTGTGGTGCAATTTCAGTTGCACTGATGCAAAAGTATTGGATTGCCATGGCGTATGAATGAGTTAAGCCTAAATTTCGATGTATTTTGGTTTAAGATAACCTTGTTTAATGAGAAAATCTAAGATACCAGAAACACAGGAGGAAGGGCTTTGAATTGAACCCCATAGTTTAACAATGGTCAAATCAAAAGTCGATGAGGATGTAGTAGTAACGAAGATGTAGTAGTAAGTATGGGCATGTGTGAGCTCAGGTTGAATTGGGCTGGATTTGAGGTACCTGAGCCCGATCCAATATCTTTTGGCCAACCACTCTCGATCCAACCCAAAAAGGTGCAACTAGTGTACATGCACAGGTTGGGTCAAGAAGGATTAGCGTGTGGGGCGGAAAACTTGTTTCCACCCTTGATTGGTTACACATTGATTACAGTGAGAAATGAGAATTTATTTAGGCTATGTCTGGTTTGAAGGAAAAAAAATTAGGGAAAGGAAAGAAAAGATAAAAGAAAATTTTACAAATCTTGTATAGGTTTTGATACCTTTCCCTACCTTTTCCTTCGCACCAAACATAGCCTTAACGTAACTCAAATCGGAGGGAAAACTGGTGTCTGCGCCAGTTTTTCTGAAATTTTAACCGTCTGATCCACAACCTTATCACCACGTCTCAGATTATTGAAGGGCATGGCCCTTGTTAGAGTGAAAAGGGGACACACAATTTGTGTAGCTGAAAGCCGTCTAATAGGGCAAGGCTTTCTTCACCCGAATTCCTGCATACTGGGCTTGGGCCGTATTTATTTTTAGTTTGATTGATTTGGCCCCCCTCTCGCCTCTGGATAGAACTATGCAGGCCAATGTCTCACCCTCCGAACTTTCTGAAACAAACCCAATTCAATAAGGGTCCATTTGGTTGGTTTTCCTAATGGAATTCAAATTCATCGGAATTGGAATAGAAATGAAAATGGGAGAGAATGATCATTCCTTTTGGTTCAGACAGGAATCAAAATGGGAATTGGAATCAACTGGTATGAGATTTCATTCATCAAGGGGAGAAAATGATCATTCCCTCAAATGGAAATGGGAGAATGTCATTCCACCAAACAACAGTTGTAATTGGAATGGCCCATTTCAACTCCGATTACCAACTCCTATATTCCCACAAACCAAACGATTCTGGTGTGTGTGCACTGGGAACATCTCCCTATGAATGTAAACATACAAGTATAGGAGATGTTCCCAATGCATGACTGCAATGCGTGTGAGGTTGTTGTAAAGATCAAGTATGCGTTTGGTTCTGTTATAGATAGGGCGTTTATTTATACATTTTTCCCTTAAACGTTTATTTATACTTTTTCATTTTAAACATTTCCTGTTTTTGTTGTTTGGTTGGACTTCACTTTGAACGTTTTTTATTCTCCACCTCAGATTAATACCTATTCAAGTGTGCCAAATCAGCATTTGGTTTCAAGAAACACTTGGGCATTGGGGGAAACAAGAGTTTGATGTTTCCCCAAATGACCCATGCACAAAAAATCAAAGTGTTTCAGTTTTCTACTATTTATTTGATAAACGGTGAAACTAAACAATTGTTTCATTTTGTTTCATATGCAATAAATGCCAACGTCTATGTGGTGCTGATGTGATGGCATTTTCTCAATAAATGCCCACAGAACCAAATACAGCCTAAATCCGGATTCTACTAATTGGGTTGTTTGGTGAGCTTTCCCAAAAAGATAAATCTGAAATTCTAAATGGGGTTGGAGCTAAGCTAAAAAGAGTCTTTGTGTTCTCCTCAACCGGTCACTGCGAAGATTTCACCATTTCGGCACAAGCATTTTGTCTTGTCCCATGAGCAACACGGTGCCCTATGCACTTCAGCCCCAATGTCGAGTTATCTACAACATAAGTCAGGATACTTGTTCTTGGTGTGTATTTTAGGTAAGGTTCAAAGTATCGATATCGTATCGTATATTTTAGCATATGATACAAGATACAATATGAAATCGGAAATGTTGTATCATTTTACCCGTATCGGTACCATATCGATACAACACAGGGCCGTATCATGCGTTTCGGTGCCATATCATCCGATACGGAACCAGTACGGCGTATCGAACGATACAGGCGGAAATATAATTCTTCGAAAAAATCCTTCTCTTCCTCCCAAACAACTCCAAACCTCTCTTATACTTGTCAACACTGCTAGATCTGAAAAAAAAAAAAAGCATCAAACTTGAAGATTTGGGGAGATTTTTGAGGTCTTAGAAAATATTGCGAAAACAGGTGACTTTTCCAAAATTTTTCATCTAATCTCTCTGATTTTCTGTTTCTTTCTTGTCTAAATGCTTGAAAATGCTCTAAACCTACCTGATCTACATTTTCCATGTCAAAAACCACATTTTTTTATTGTATGTGTAGATCTATGGATTTTTATGAAGAAATATGGAAAAATAAAAATAAAAAACTTGCTTATTTTTTATTTGAATGTAAGCACTTAATATGTTAGAAACCTATGGGTGATCTACCATATCCATGTAAGATTTGAAATTTTCTATTTAATATTTATTTTCTTTATTTTTTTGAAATTTTTGGAAATAATAAATAAATATTAATTAATTATTTTTATTATTTTTGTCCATAAAATCTGAATATATTGTAGATATATGGCTGATCTATCATATCCATAGATCATTTGGCATTTTGGCATTTATTCTTTAAATATATGATTTTTTTTATTTTTTTGTCATTTTCAGAATTAAAAGTAAATATTAATTAATTATTTTTTAATTTGATTTGTCCATAAACACTGAACATATTCTTAATATATGGCAGATCTATCATATCCAATGATTATTTGACATTTATCATTCAAATATGATTTTTTTTAATTTTCTTTTGTATTTTTCATAATTAAAATTAAACATTAATTAATTAATTTTTAATATTATTTGTCCATAAAAACTGAATATATTCTTAATATATGCCTTATCTATCATATCCATAGATTATTTGACATTTATCATTCAAATATGATTTTTTTTAACTTTCTTTTGTAAATTTTAGAAATAAAAAATATTAATTAATTATTTTTTAATGTGATTTGTCCATAAACATTGAAAAATATTCTTAATATATGGATGATCTATTATTTCCATAGATTATTTGACATTTATCATTCAATATATTTTTTTTAATTTTCTTTTGTAATTTTTAGAATTAAAAATAAATATTAATTAATTGTTTTTTAATATGATTTGTCCATAAGCACTGAAAATATTATTAATATATGGCTGATCTATCATATCCATAGATTATTTGACATTTATCATTCAAATATGATTTTTTTTTTGTAATTTTCGGAATTAAAAATAAATATTAATTAATTAATTTTTAATATGATTTGTCCATAAAACTGAATATATTCTTAATATATGACTGATCTATCAGTCTTATAATTAAAAATGAATAATAATTATTTATCTCTTATTGTAATTTTTCATAAACACTGAATATATCCTTAATATATGGCTAATTTATCATTTCCATATATCATTTGGTTTTTTTATTTAAATTTGAATAATAATTTGGAAATGTGGATTACGAATAAATATGACATTTATATTGAATAAATATGATTATGATTATAAAATGCTATCTAATTTATTTATATGATTTACGTGAATTATGAATTGCTCTCTACAGAATATTCGATATGGCACCTAAAAGGGAAGAATACCTAGATATTTGATGGAGATATGGTACTAGAGTAATAATAATAGACTCCATACCAAATATAACTTTTGTGGGCAAATTATGAAAGGTGGTAGTGTAACCCGTCTTAAACATCACTTGGCTAGAGGGTATCTGAATGTTTCTAATTGTCCAAAGTGCCCAATGGAAATTTCCAAGGCAATGAAAGAACGTCTCAAAGAACAAGAGATGTTGAAGAAAGAAAAGCAAAGAGAGAAAAAAACGATAAGAAGAACATTGAGGTCCTGAGGGGATGATGAGGATGAGGAAGAAGAAGATGATGATGATGATGATGATGATGAAAGATCTGAATATGTTAACATTGATGATGATGATGATGATGATGCTGAGCAAAGTGCATTCAATATGAGTAGACATGCATCACAAGGTTCTTAATGGGAACAAGAACAACTACAAAGATTCCATAGCACTAGGATCTAAGTTAGAGAATCACAACAACAAGAGGGGTTTTTTCACAACAACAATTATCTAGAAGCAAGAGTAGTATCTTTCGAGCAAAGAGGTGGAAAAAAACATTTAACATATTTAAGCCGTTCAAGTCCAAAAAATCCTCAAAAAGTGACACTCCTAATATAGAAAAGATTGACAAATTTTTGTATAGAGACAAAGATGTTGGGCAAAAAAAAAATTGAGTGTTATGACCATGGATTTGGAAATGGTGCTAGAAGAGCTGTTTCAAAGTTTTTTCTATACAATCATATCCCTGCAAAAGCAGAAAAAGGTGTACAGGGGCCTACACCTTATGAAATTATGGGGAGGTTCTTAGATGAAAAAGTTGAAGAGTTGAAAAGTCATTTCAAAACATTCTTCCAAAAAGCTGAAATATATGGTCTCACTATTATGTGTGATGGTTGGACAAGACTGATGGAGCGCAATCCGGTTGGTCTTAGCTGTCAACGAACTCACCTCTGAACTAGAGTGTGGGGAAGCCTAAAACGAGAAAAATGAGAGAACTCCGGGGGGAACCCGGTGTGATAACTCTGAAGCTCAAGTCAGTAATCTCTCAAAGGCAAAGTGTAGACTAGATGGCGCAAAGTTCACATACCTTGTTCTTTGGGGGCAGGGGGCTCTTATAATCACTTCGCGCACTCGCTCCGAGGCCCTTTTCAGGTCGGGTATGATTACCCTTACGTCTATCAATTCGGTCGTCATTCTTTCTGCTGGGATAGAACCGTCACTGCCTAACCGTCTCTCTAACTGGAGATGGCAGTGTCAGGTGGCCGTTTAGAGTGCGGCCGTCAAGCGTCAGATCCCAAGTCAGTCAAGTGCGGTGCCCTTGGGAACGGACTTCCTCAGTGTCAGGCATAGTACGATTTGTTTGGTTTTGGTGCCCTGAAGGTGTGGAGTGGTGAGCGAGGCGAAGTCTTGAGTTCGGAGGTATGTATAGGGCAGGTCAGTTTGGCGAGGGGTATCCCGGGCTATTACAAGGCAGGCCAGTTCGGCGAGGTGTATCCCGAGCTATTACCAGGTGGGTCAGTTCGGCGAGGTATGTCCCGAACTGTTGCAAGGCAGGTCAGTTCGGCGAGGTATGTCCCGAACTGTTGCAAGGCAGGCCAGTGGATTACTTCCCGGTTTGGGGACAAGGGTGAGTTCAGGCCCCTAGTAGGGATTTCGGTCCGCTGGTTTCTCCCCTTGGTGAAAATGCCTTAGGCTTGCTTTTGTGCCGAGCTGTTGCTTTTGCCACGTGTCGCATAACTGTGAGGTCGGGCCAAATCGTCCATCATTAATTGCCCCCCACTCCTCGTGCCAAGGGTCTTGCTTTGGTGCGGGGAGTATTGCAAGGTGGTAAGTGGATTTGTCCCGTCCTTCAAATCTTGACTGCGCGAGTTGCATTTGCCAGGGTTCTTCGGTTCCAAGAAGGCGGGAAATGTGCCTACTGCTCAAATGTTGATGGTCGTGACAGTGCGCGTTTTAAATTTCAAAAATTCGCGCCGCTGGGACGTGATAGTGGGTCATTTAAATTTGAAGAAAGCGTGCCTCTGTCGTTCTAAAGGGACGTGCGCTGGCGGTTTTTGTCAGTTGCAGGGGGACGTGCGGCGTGGTCAGTTTCAGAAAGACGTGCGCCAGTGCGACGTCGGTTTCAAAAGACGTGCGCTGACGTTTCGCTATTTTGGGAAAGACGTGCGCCAATCACGTCTCGAATTCAGGGGACGTGCTGTCAGCGCGAATGTGGGCCGTCGAATCGTCTTTGATCTGCACGGTCGGTTCTTGGTTATTGTAGCTATAAATAGTGGGGGACCCCAGTCGATTTATCACTTCTGCGATTTGCCTATTGAGCTCGCGTCCAACTTTTCAGCTCGCGTCCAAGTTTTTCAGTTCGCGTCCAAGTTTTTTTTCAGCTCGCGTCTAGGCTGGTTACTTAGCCTCCAAGGTTTTTTGGCTTGTTCCCGTCTTCGGAGCATTCAAAACTTTCTTCCGGTGAGTACCTTCCTGAATCCACCTATTTTCCTCGATATCTAGCTTTGATAGCTCAAACGACTCTTCAAGTAAGACTGATGTAGGTTCTACAAACCGAGCCGTATCTCCCGACTGCCTTAGTGATCCCGAGGTGGAACTTGAGGATGACTATGAACCCGTAGGCCAAGTCGTTTCAGGCAGTTTGGCGTCTACCTCTCACCGATGTTGGATGCTAGATAGGTTTGGTCCCTCAACCATGACACCCGAGGGGCTCCAATCTATACTCATGTTTTACAATCTGCTGGGGGGTATACATATTTCATTCCCTCGGGTAGTTTTCCTTAGAAACACGGTCCTGACGAGATCGTGATTTTTCAAGAGCAGCTCGCCGCAGGGCTGCGACTGCCTTTCCACCCCCTTTTAGTCGAAGTCATGAACCACTTTGGCATTACCATTGGCCAGCTTCACCTGAACTCTATTCGGAATCTAATGGGGACAGTCCTCCTTTTTCGCGAGCTGAATTTCCCTTTAGACTTGGAGATATTCTCCTCCATCTTGATGCTTAAGAGACAAGCGGGTTCTCTTCCCGGGGGAAGACGAGCGTATTATCTTTCTCCTCGCCCGGGCTTTAAGCTTCTACACGATCTTCCTAATAAGGTCCCGACATGGAAGCGGGACTACTTCGGCGTGCGAAGTGCGCAAGGATGGCCCTTTCAGACGGGGTGGGGTGAGGCCGCTCCTGATTATAGTGTCACTCTCGACAAAGAGACAGTGAAGGGCCTCCGGCAATGGGCACGACAAGGTTTAAATTGTCATGAGTACTTGACGGAGGCCAAGCTTATTGCGGCCGGCCTGAGTTCGAGTAGGTTTCTAGTTCTGCGATTTCTTGCTTGCTTTTTTCCTTCATTTTTTCTGATGTCAAACTCGTTTCTACAGTTGTGATGGATGCAGAGAGAACTCGTGGAGGGCGCCTGTTCCAGGGCATGAAGAGGAGGAAGCGGGTCGCCAAGCGAACTCGTACCGAGCTGCCCCCGGATGAGGAGCCTTAAGTTCCAGGTCACACGCCGGAGGATCTGCCGAGGGAGCCCGAGGTGACTCCACCGATGTATGAAATTATCGGGGCGCCTTACGTTGAGACTACTCATACGGGTGCCCCTGCGTACCAGTGCTCCTGCTCACTCTAGGTCCGCTCATACGCGAGTTGGGCCCTCAGGCTCCGGAGCTCAAGGGGAGTTCAGGAGCGTGTTGACGCCGAACTATGCTCTTCAGAAGAGTAGGGAGGCTACTTTCCCCGAGGAGATCGTGGCGTGGACCGATCATTCTTTGAATCAGGTCGTCTGCCGCGTCGTAACACACGCTATGGTTGTAAGTCAGATTTCGTCTGCCTTCACTTTCTATCGCTTTTGCTGATGTTGCTCACTTGTTTCTTTTGATAGGTGAATTCTTCAATTAACGCCTTAGCGGCCCAAGTGGAGAGGAGCTCGCAACAGGCGCGAGCTGCTGAGGCTACCGCCCATGCTGCTGAAGAGGCTTTCTGTGCCGCCGAGGCGAATACCCGAGCCGTTGAGGCGGCCGCTTATGTTGCCGAAGAAGATGCTCGCGTTGCCATGGCCAGGCAGGCGATGTCGCAGCGTGATGCCGAGGCCATGGGGGTAGTCGTCAAACACATGGCGGATTTGAAGTTAGACTTGCAGCATCAAGTTGAATATCTTCAGGAGGACATCAGGGAGAAGACGTAGATTTTTTCCCAAGGTATTGAAGACGCCAAGAAGAATGCTGTTGAAGACTATATTGCCTCTCCACGTTTTGACGATCTGATGGTGGATTCTTACAGAAGGGGGTTCAAGCTTAGTCGGTGGATGATTCGGAACACATACCCTGACCTCGATGTTAGTGCCATATTCACTTCGCATATAACTCAGGAGATGGCCAATGCTGCCGATGGCGAGCCAGACTCTGAAGGAGAGACAGGGCCTTCGGGTGTTGTTGAAGTGCCTTCTGATGGCGAAGAAGTAGCATCGGACATGTAAAGAATCTTTTTATTTATTTTTTTTTTGAAGTGCCTTCTGATGGCCAATGTACTCCTGTTTCTTGCAATGGAATAGATAAATCCTTTTGCCCATGTTCCTTTTTCCCGAACTGATTCTTTGTCGAACTGATAGTATGCCACTTGTCCGGGTTATTGTACTTCCGCGACCTGTTTTGCCGCGAAGGCTTTTGCAGCGAACTGATTTTTTGTCGAGCTGATAATATGCCCTACTTTTCTTTGCTTGTTTACGCTGATGTTCCTCTTGCCTCCGCATCGTGGCCCATAGGACCTTATAGCGATTTCGTCCACTTTGCTTGGTGGTTTATAAGTAGTATCGCCTTAAGTTCACGATGTTCCACGCTTGAGATACTAGTTTGCCTTCCAAGGTTTCGAGCTCGTATGCCCCCCCGAGCGCTCTCTTTACTTTATAGGGCCCTTCCCAGTTTGGTCCAAGTTTGTCCACGCTGGGTTCGGGCACCATAATCTTACGAAGGACCAGGTCGCCGACTCGGAAGCTTCGTCACTTTACTCTGTCATTGTAGTAGCGAGCTACCTGCTGTTGGTAGGCCGCCGCCCGGGTGTGCGCGATGTCCCTTACCTCGTCCAGTAGGTCAAGGTCAGTACGTAACTCATCTCCGTTTGTCCGATCGCCGTATGTTTCTAGTCGCAATGTTGGTACTTCGATTTCCGCCGGGATAACTGCTTCAGAGTCGTAGGTGAGGTTGAAGGGGGTTTCTCCCGTGGTGGTTTTTTCTGTAGTTCGGTGAGCCCACAAGACACTTGGTAGCTCTTCGGCCCACAGTCCCTTAGCACGATCCAGACGTGCTTTAGGTCCGCGCAGGATGACTCTGTTCATTACTTCTGTCTGACCATTTGCCTGCGGGTGCGCGACTGATGTGAAGTTTTGCCGAATCCCATGTTATGGCACCACTTTTGGAACCTGATATCCTCAAACTACTTTCCGTTGTCGGAAATTAGTATCCTAGGTAACCCGAAACGACATATTATGTTCTTCCAAAATAAGTTCTGTATGTTTGGTGCCGTAACAGTTGCCAGAGGTTCGGCTTCTATTTACTTCGTGAAGTAATCAACTACAACAACTAGGAATTTTCTTCCACCTGTTGCTGGCGGGAATGGCCCCATGTGGTCGATGCCCCATTGTGCAAAGGGCCACGGGTTGGCGAGGTATTTGAGTTCGGAAGCAGGCTGATGGTGGATATTGGCATGTTTCTGACACTTGTCACATTTTCTTACGAGCTCGACAGCTTCTGCCTTCATCGTTGGCCAGTAGTATCCTTGTCGAAGTGCTTTTTGGGCGAGTTCTCTGCCCCCCAAATGCCCGCCGCACAGGACTTCATGAGTGCCGCGGAGTACGAACTCGGCTTCGGCAGGTCGCAAGCAACGCAAGTAGGGGAGCGTGTAGGACCGTTGGTATAACCGTTCGTCTATTATGACGTATTTGGTTGCCTGGTGCTGCACCCTCTTAGTTGGATTGCGTTCTGCAGGGAGGACTCCGTCTATCAAGAAGCTCGCGAGTGGGTCGATCCAGCTCGGCTATGCATCGAAGATTGGAGTGGCCTCCTCTGCCCCCCGAGAATACTAGGCCGAGGTAAATCCTCTATGTACACGGTTCTCATGTTGTTGTGACTTGTGCTGGATAATCGGGATAGAGCGTCGGCCTCAGTGTTCTCTGACCTCGGGATTTGCCTGATGAAGTGTGATTGGAAGTTGAGCAGGGCCTCTTTTACTTTCGCCGAATATGCGATCATGGAGAGCTCGCGTGCTTCATACTCGCCCGTAACTTGGTTGACCATGAGCAGGGAATCGCTGCAAATGACCAGGTGCTTTGCCTTTACATTTCGCGCTAGGTTCAGCCTGGCTATCATTGCTTCGTACTCTGCCTCGTTGTTGGATGCCGTGAACTCAAAATGTAGTGCGTATTCTAATTTTGTGCCGCCCGGGCCGCATAAGACTATTACAGCCCCGCTGCATTGCTGGTTCGAGGAACCGTCCACGTGAAGGATCCAGGGCTCCTCATCCCAGTTCGCGTTTCGCCTGACGAGGAGAGATGCCACACTGGCTGCTACTTCACGGGGTTCAGACTCTATTGGCTCAGGAGCTTCGGGTTCGCCCGAACTGGGGACCTCGGGCTCGACCTGTAGGGCTTCGTGGCTGAAAGTGCACTCGACGATAAAATCTGCCAAAGCTTGGGCCTTAATTACGGTCCGGGCTTTGTTCTGGAGATCGTACTCGCTGAGTTCGATGGCCCATTTCGTCAGCCTACCAGAGACCTTGGGCTTTAGCAAAACTTGTCTTAGGGGTTTGTCGGTTAAGACAACGACGGTGTGAGCTTGGAAGTACGGGTGGAGTTTCCGAGCTGATATTACCAGTGCGTAGGCAATTTTTTCTATATGCGGGTACCTTGTTTCTGCTCCCTACAGAATTTTACTAACATAATAGACGGGCCGCTGGACCCGATCTACTTGTTTTACTAATACCGAACTGACCACTTCGTCGCTCGCCGAGAGGTACAGTTCTAAGACCTCGCCCTCCTCGGGTCTGGCTAAGGTTGGTACGGTGGCAAGGTAAGTCTTTTGCTCGTCCAACGCGAGCTGGCAATCTCGGGTCCATTCGAACCCTTTGCCTTTGATTGCCTTGAAGAAAGGCAGACAGCGGTCTGCTGACTTGGACATGAAGCGGCTCAGAGCGGCTATGCGGCCGTTTAGCGTTTAAACTTCTTTTACTTTCTGAGGTGGTCTCATATCAAGGATGGCCTTTATTTTGTCCAGGTTGGCCTCAATGCCGCGCCGGTTGACAATGTACCCTACGAACTTACCCGAGGTGACACCGAAGACACATTTGTTTGGGTTTAGTCTCATGTTATACTGATGCAGAATTTGGAAAACAGAATCCAAGTCTTTTATTAATTCTCGCAAAAACTGTGTTTTGACGACCATGTCGTTTACATAACATTCGATTTTTGTGCCAATTAAAGGCCAAAAAAGTTTATTTAGAAGTCTTTGAAAGGTCGCACCAGCATTCTTTAGCCCGAAGGTCATGACCTTGTAATAGTACAGGCCGAACTCGGTAATGAAGCTGGTTTTTTCTTGGTCGGACTGGTCCATCTTAATCTGGTTGTAGCCTGAGTAGGCGTCCAGGAAGCTTAGCAGCTCGTGTCCCGAGGTCGCGTGCACCATGCGGTCAATTCGGGGCAAGGGGAAGCGGTCTTTTGGGCAAGCTCGGTTTAGGTCGGTGTAGTCGACGCACATGCGCCACTTGTCGTTGGCTTTTTTCACCAGCACTGGGTTGGCTACCCAGCTCGGGTAACGAACTTCCCTTATGAAGTCCGCTGTGAGGAGCTTTTCGACTTCTTCGTCAACCGCCCTCCAGCGCTCCGGGGCTAAGTTGCGTTTCTTCTGTCTAATGGGTCTGACTACAGGGTCAGTGTTATGCTTGTGAATTATAAGGTCGGCGTCAATACCGGGCATAATTGTCGCGGACCATGCAAAAATGTCTAAATTTTGGAGTAAGAAACTCACCAGTTCAGTTCGCAAAGGCTCGTTGACGGAGGCACTGATCTATAGCCGAGGTCGGGACTGCGACTGTTTCCTCAGTGGGCGAAGCATGTTCCTCGCCCTGCTCCGCAGGTCGCTCTAGTTCGAGATCGTCGGCTGCCTTGGTTTTTCCCTTCAAGGCGGCAACATAGCATTTGCGAGACTCAAGTTGGTCGCCCCGCGCTACCCCCACACCGAAGTCCATGGGGAACTTCATTGCCAGATAATAGGTGGAGACCACTGCATGCAGAACATGCGTAATTGGTCGCCCTATTATGGCGTTGTATGGGGAGGGGGTCACGACCACCAGGAAATCGTGGTTGAGTGTTACCGCGCACGACCATGTGTCGACTTCCACAGGTACTATTATTTTTCCCAAGGGCCTGACTTCCTCTCCGCTGAAGCCTACCAGAGGAGTGTGAGCGGGTTTCAAATCGCTTTTCTGCAACTGCAACTGGTCGAACACCGATTTGAATAGTATGTCTGCCGAACTGCCTGACTCTACCAGTACGTGCCGAACTTCGAAGTCGTTGATCCTTAGCTTTATGACGAGCGCGTCGTCGTGGGGGTAATGAACACCTCGCGCATCATCTTCTGTAAAAAAGATCGGTTCTTCCTTCTTCGGCCTCTTGGGAGGGTTCTGCTCCTCTCGGGCTCTTGGGAGGGTTCTTCCTTCTTCGGCCTCTTGGGAGGGTTCTGCTTCTTCGGCCTCTTGGCAGGTGGCCGTTTAGAGTGCGGCCGTCAAGCGTCAGATCCCAAGTCAGTCAGGTGTGGCGCCCTTGGGAATGGACTTCCTCAGTGTCAGGCATAGTACGGTTTGTTTGGTTTTGGTTCCCTGAAGGTGTGGAGTGGTGAGCGAGGCGAATTCTTGAGTTCGGAGGTATGTATAGGGCAGGTCAGTTCGGCGAGGGGTATCCCGGGCTTTTACAAGGCAGGCCAGTTCGGCGAGGTGTATCCCAAGCTATTACCAGGTGGGTCAGTTCGGCGAGGTATGTCCTGAATTGTTGCAAGGCAGGTCAGTTCGACGAGGTATGTCCCGAACTGTTGCAAGGCAGGCCAGTGAATTACTTTCAGGTTTGGGGCCAAGGGTGAGTTCGTGCCCCTACTAGGGAGTTCGGTCCGCTGGTTTCTCCCCTTGGTGAAAATGCCTTAGGCTTGCTTTTGTGTCGAGCTGTTGCTTTTGCCACGTGCCGCATAACTGTGAGGTCGGGCCAAATCGTCCTTCTTCAAGGACCAATTAGAATGTCAATCATCAATTTTATGGTGTATTGTAATGGGCAAATAATGTTTCATAAATCTATTGATGCATCTAGTGATCGACATAATGCACAATATTTGTTTGATTTGGTGCAGAAAATGTTGTACAAGTTGTGACTGATAATGGAAGTGCTTATAAAGTAGCTAGTAGAATATTAAAAGAAAAAAAGAAAGCACTTGTATTGGACACTGTGTGCAACTCATTGCCTTGATTTATTGTTAGAAAACATTGATAAACTTTCTATGGTGTCTAGAGTGATTGAAAGGGGAAAAACAATTACCAATTTTATTTATAATCACTCAATTGTTCTCAACTTGATGAGGAGCTTCACAAGCAATAGATAATTAATACGTCTAGGGCAAACTCGCTTTGCTACTCACTATATTGCTCTTGAAAGTCTAATTTCTCAAAAGACAATATTGAGATGCATGATTGACTCAGCTGAATGAAAACCATTGCCACAAACAAGAACAAAAAGTGGAGAAGTTGAGAAAATTATCAATGACAACAACTTTCGGAAATTAGTTCAACAATATTCTTTGATGACTGAGCCCTTTGTAAAAATGCTTCGAATTGTTGATGGTGAAAAAAGAGCAACAATGAGAATTGTATATGAGGTAATGCGTAGAGTGAAGAGATGATTGAAGATAAATTTATAAATTCAAATAGACACATCCTGGACATTATAAACAAGAGATGGAATGCACAACTCATTCACCATTTACATTAACTAGGTATTTTTTACTCTATTTAATTATATCATTAATTTCTAAAATTTTATATTCTTATGCTAATTCCCAAATGAGTTTTTAAGATGTCAACTAACAATGTTATTGTTTTCTTAAATTTCAACATATTATTTAAATCCAGTTTTTCAAAATGATCATGATCTTGTTGTGAATGAGGATTTATTGTCATCTTTGAAAAAAGTCATTACAAGGCTGGAGCCAGATGAAACCAGAGCTACCCTTGCCTTACAAGAGGTAAAGTGTAAATGATTGTATAAGTTGATAAATTATATAATAAATATATTCTGATAATATTGATAATATGATACTAATATCTGTTATTTTTAATTTAGGCAAAAATATTTCGTGAAGCATTAAATGGCTTTGCAGATTCTGTGGCCAATAAAGCAAGAACAAGAACTAACACAGGTAAATTAAAATTTTAATATATTCTTGATTTTATCTATTGTTTAATATTAATTATCAAATTGTATAAATTGATAATTTATATGTATTTTTGTTTTTTTAGTTGAACGGTGGTTGATTTATGGCCAAGATGCCCCACATCTTCGTAAAATAGCAATAAGGGTATTATCATAAACGGCTTCTTCTAGTGGTTATGAATGAAATTGGTGTACCTTCGGCCTTATTCATACAAAGCAGAGAAATCGTCTATACTATGACACTTTGGAGAAATTGGTATATTTCCATTATAACATGAGACTGATAGTTAGACATCTCATTAGAGATAGAAGGCATCTAAAAGGTTACTTCAACCTAATTGAATTTGATGATGTATATGATGATGAAGATCCAATGAGATCTTGGTTAGAAGATAAAGACATAGAAGCAAGGGTCCTAGATGATCCAAGTAATCCTCTAAGACCTGATTCCTATATTGCAAATCAAATAGGGATAAATATTGATGATTAGGTTAGAGTACTGACAAACAATAGTGGGACTGGTAATGGGAATGAGTCTACTGATGGTGATGGTGGTGAATATGATAGAGGTGGCTATGATAAAACAGGTGGTCGCAGTGAAGGTGATGCTATTAGTAGTTTTGTCAAATATATACCACCTATGGATGATTCAATGCCACCTAGTCAAAAGCAATACCGTCCAAATCGTAGAGACATGCAATTAATGGATAGTTTCAGTTATGGCTCTTATGGTTATGGAACATCAGATGAATGGAACCAACATTATGAAAGATCCATGGAAAGTAATGAGATGATGCTTGGATTAAATTGGATGAGTTTGAGTTCAACTTCTAATTATGGCTACAACTCTTCTTAGTATGGATATTAATCATATGACACGAGTCATATAGCTACAACCCCTAGAAGTACAATGAGTTCTTAGTATTTTGGTGGTTTTGCTAAAGGATATGGATCAAATTATCAGTTTGAACATTGTTATCAACAATGCTGTACTAGGGAGCAATTTGAGCATTTTAGACAGATATATGCAATATCATACACTAATAGAATGAGTTGGGGCGAATATTGTGCTTTGGTTAGAGATCAATACAGTGTAGATATAAGCAATTATGAGCCTGCAAGAAACTCCCTATGGTACTAAATTATTGCTTGTCATCACATAATTTTTCAAATAATTAATTTTTATTATAATTTTAATATTTATTTATTAATAGTTTTTTTTAATTATATGTTATATAGGTTATTCACGGACACCATCATTCATGAAGGTACGTTTTACACTTCTATTACTAAATGTTTTTTCTTTAATTTTAGACAATATTTTGTGTTGAATTAGGTTGTATGTGTTGAATTGAATTATTAAATATTGATGTGATTATAATTTTAATAAACATTGTTTAAATGTTTCACATATGTTGAGTACTTGAGTATGATGTGGTTCCTTATAAATTCTATTAAAATCTATTAATCTAATGTATTATCTTATTAAAGCCTTATATTTAGTGTTATTGGTGTATTTTTATGCTATATTGAAGTTTATATAGTGTTTTTATGCATATCTTTGCGTATCTTAATTTTTTTCCGATAAACATGCATATCTCAAGCGTATCATGATACATATCTTAAAATTACCTTCCCGATAGAATATCCGATACTAACACAATCCGATACTAACAAACTGAATGAAGACTCGAACAATTTATTCTGTTTCCTCGTGCAATCTGTTGAAAATTTGCCTATGTCCATGGGGTCAATTAGGATTATTTTTTCCAAACAATTTTATCATGTCTCTTCGTGCATAAGGAGGAAAGGCCTGGCAAATCCAAGCCTTTCATCAGACAAGGGCTTCCTGGGCGGCCCAATCAATTCCCGGCCCATGTCAGTCCATCACCTACTGGCTACTGCTATCGGCGTTAACCTTTGGTGTTGGTACCAAAAAGAAGGGGATTAGTCATCATGCCAATATTAACATCTTTGGCGGAATTACAGTAACAAATTATAATCACCTTGTTTTAAAACAACTCTTTACTCTTAAAATCAAAACATGGAAAAAATGTTTTTTGTTGTAAATGTGCTTTTTTTTTTCTTTTTTTCTGGACAAATGGAACCAATAAATTCTTGAATTTTCGGCTTCAAAAAATGTTTTATTTTATTTTATTTTAAATGCCAACATTTATTCATCATTTTGATTTTGATGGTTTCAAAAACATCTCGAAACAAATCCTTCAAAAACAAATTAAAATAAAACATTCAGTTGTAAAACACCCCCTTAAGGCTTTAACTATTACTACATTTGTTTCTTTTTCTATTCAACATAATTTCCTCACGGAATGAAAACCCATGGATCCACTGTTAGTTGTCATGGATGTCTGTGCAAGAATCTCGACCGTCCAAACTGTGAAACCATCTCCTATACATGAATTACAAAGCTGCTTGTATAGATAGAGCTTTTTAAAATCGGTATGTGATTCTAATTAAAACCGGGGCATGTAAAAAAGATTGATCGATAAGGTTAATTTATTGATCATATAATGACAAGCCTCTGACCAAAAATCCCATAATCAGGCCCAATAATCGGAGATCTTTGATTGTGGAAACTGCATAAAGAATCTGAACCAAAGATCTCCGATTCTCACCACTGACCACACCACAGTCCTATTTTTTTATAGACCCGGATTCCAGAATGCTATGAAAATGGCTCCTTCGGCTTCAAAACAAAACTCAATTAAAACGATCGACGCATGGAGGTTGGGAACTTGAGCTGAGGCCAAAATGTAGAAGGTGGTCCAACAACAACAGCTGGAAACTCCCAACTTCCTACTTTTTTTTTTTTTCTTACACAAATAACTGGTGAGCGTGCAAGGAACGTGAGGTTTCAAGCCGGATCACAATGTCAAATTCGGCCCCAATACTAAATACAAAATCTGGACTAATTCATACTCCTCCATCAAATTCTTTAGCTTCTAATTACCACAATTCTTGACCTTATAATAAAATAAAAACCAGATTCATTTTCTGTAGTCAAACCAACTTTTAGTCAGTCTTTCGCAAAATAAAGAAAAAAAAAAGAAAAAAGAAAAAGCCTCTTCTTTTCGAAACTAAACTACCAAAAACACAAATTGCGAATTTGCGAGTAGCTACCCGTGGAAAACGGTTTTTTCTTTAACCAGAGAGAGAGAGAGAGACAATCCCGAGATGTCCTTGATCACATGACACATGAGAGGGGGGTGGGGAGATAGCTATATAATTCACGACCTCCATGCACAAGCTGGGAAGGATTCACTAGAATAATAATACATTATGAACAGTCGTTAAGTGCGTGCGAATATTCGATAATTGAGCTAGAGTTGTTTAATTCCTTGATTTGCGAGCATAGGAAACATATTAATCATTTAACTAATCAACCCCCTTTTTAATTAATTGCATGTGACATAAAATTTGAATATACCATGATGTTGGACGATAACCAAATAAAATAAGGGAGGTAGTTACTGACCATTCGTGTGTTGAATTTCGTGTATTATCCCGATTGATTTATTAAAAAAGAAGATGATGAAGAGGAAGCACTCTTCTGCACTCATCTTTTGGTCTTAGAATTTATTTTAAGTATTATAATCGAACTAAGCGCCTACCTCTTTGGGTTTGGGGGAGTTTCTGTTCCTCAGATCTCACTTTGCATCACTTACTCTTTGTCCTCTTCTTGTTGCCAAACAAACACTTTATATATACTTAATTCATAGCAGACTTAATTTGATTAAAAATACATGTTTATTATAACATGGTATCTCTCCTGCCTTACCTTTTTTTGTCTTTGGGTTTTGGTCTGTCCCAATATAAAAGGACGTCGCTTCGTGCTACATTGTTGACGCAATGAGTGCTCTGCAAATTTCAACTAATTAAAGTAATTGCACCTGGCTATATTTATCTTACATTACATTACATTGGAATTAGATCCAATTAATTAATATAGTATTGGACAAAACCCCGTCCTTAGAAAGTAGTATTGCCACATGGCAATCAATATATGCCAGGTGGCATGCCACATGTGTCTTATTTTGAATCAAATAAAATAAAGAATATATTAAAATGCATGCACATGATGCATGTTTGAACTTTAAAATGGTGCAAATGGTATAATATACTGCCATACAATATGAATATATGTTTCACCTCGATGAGTGTTGTGTATTGACCCCACGCATCACACATGCATGACCTACCATAAGAAATCTTAACCCCAGCCCCAGGTTAAATTGATCATCTTTTACCTTTTTTACTGGTTAAAGATTGCTGAATAACGAGAGCCGCGCGTCCCGCACAATTAAACGACCCAGTCTGTCTTCTTGGTTCAGTTACCAGCTTTCTAATGGCTGCTGAAGTACTACTTGAAAGAACAACCAACTGTAAGTTGCTGCCTATTGATAGACAGGTCCTCTGGATCTCGATCAGGATCTGGAGATCTGCTCAGGACACTACAGGTGTAAGAGAGAAATTGTGAGGCCAATCACATCTTACGTACGTTAACCCCCCATGAGCTAAACACATTAACGAAAACCATGAGCTGAAAGCTGATACGTGTGTGTACTTTGAAAGGGTGTGTGGTGATGGGGTGAGAGATCTAGATTCTAGAGAGAGATGTGGCCTCCACATGCTTCATAACATGGAAATTACATTTGTATAGTATAAAAATACTACACACGGTAGTCACCAAACCAACTTTAATATATACAATAATAAAGAAAAGAGATTGCTGGTTTATGGAAGGGAATCCACGTTGTGCAGTTGCCTTTCTATAATAATAATGATAGTTAGATATATATAAAAAAAAAAAAGTATTAATATCGATTGCTTAACTAATACAAATTGAAGGGGACATGCTCAAAAGAGGTTGCTCAAATTGAGTTAAAATAAGCCGAGTGATGATATGATGCAACAAATAACTCCGAGCTGAAAGCCTGGAACTTGATTGGCTGAAATCAAAGACGAGACGATGAGACAAGTCGATAGAAGACTCTAAAAATTTAGGGAGTAGAAGTTGACAGACACCTTGGAGATTGAGATGACCTGACCTTTTAAAATCATGAAACATAACCTCACCTCTTGCACTGCTATGCCTAGCTACTATCATCTTGTTTTTCCTCTCTCTCTCTCTCTCTTAGAAATTATAGAACAAAGAAAAGAAACCCCGAACTAGATTCAGCAAAGGGAGCAGCAGGATCATGGAAGGACAAACATGGTATATCGTAGTCGTTCATGACCTCAAGTTTTGTTCTTTGTTTTATTTTATAAAGAAAAAAAAAGGAAACAAAACATGTTGGGATTATAGTTTGGAGTTGTCGGGGCCGATCGGAATGGGAATGGGAATGGGATTGGGGGTGGAGGGCGGTCTGCCTCAATGCCTCGTGTCGTAAGCCCTAGAGAAAGTTAGGGTTTTGTTTGTATGCCCAATGGATTTTTTTTTGTTTTTCTATTGGTTTTTATAAATGATTTGAGCTGCAATCCAAAGGAACCCGTATATTCATCATCCCCGTGCAAGACATTTGTGACCACTGACCAGAACATAAGCCCTGGACCTAACAAACCTATTCGCCTTCCAATGTAAATATATACCACGCCTACGGCTCACGCCAATGTATTGGAAAACAACGCTGCTTCCCTTCTCAAACTCGGTGAACAGAGAGGAGAGAGAAGTAAAATTTGGCATCATCCAAACAAACCTAGATTTTTGGGGAGAGTTTTGTTGAAACTTGAAAGGGGCATGTGATATTGGGAGGCAGCAAAAGCAAGTCGTAACGTGACCATGACGAGCTCCAACAAGACGGAGTATCTTATAAAATTATAATCCATCCTCCTCTAATTATTACCTTTTGTTAGTCTTTCTAGAAATAGAGTGGTTAAGCTAGGTCTTCGTTGTCGCTGTTTCACTACATGTAGAGTGGTATGATGGTGTTGTGCCAGGATTTGGCCTTGTCTCTATCATATTCTCTCTCTCTCTACAAGCTATTTATTTGCCTAGCGTACCTTTATATTTCTTTTTTCTAGGAAAAGATACTAGACCCCAACCATTGTCTGTTATCATCGTTTCATCATGAGATGCTCATTCGTTTGGGTCGCCGGTCGCCTGAACCGACCCATCTCCTACCCCAAATCTACTTTCCGCTTTGACCGCCATTGTTCAACCGGGAATCTAGGTGGCTGGCATTAATTAGTAATTGTGATCCATAGAAATTAGGAAATAAATTGGGACGTAGATCAACTGTATTTCAAAATTTTTTCATCTTCGCTTAAGATAATACAAGTGTTTCTCATCTCTCCTCTCCTCTCCTCTTCTCTAAATAACTCCGGTTTAATTATTGGCTCTAATGATAGTCAGCAAGTCACAACCTTTTTTTTTTTTTTTATTGTGTGTGTTCATTTGTAGTACGGATTTCATTTATATTGGATATGAAAGTAAAATTTGGCTAAATTATTTTTTTTATAAGATTGATTGGGAGGAGTAAAATTGGAAATAAAATGATGTGGTCCCAATTATATATGGGAGAATGAAAGTAGGCGGAAAGGTTGTTTGTTTGAAAGGAGTAAAGTAAGAAATAAAATGATATGGTCCCCACTTTATATGAAAAATGACAAAAGTTGAGAGGAAGATGGATTTAATTGTACATCCTCATGGTCTCTGAGAGATTCAAAATTTACACAATCAATAGGTACAAATGAGACAAGAAGATGTGCAAATCAGCTAGGCCAAGGGGAGTAAATCATTATTACAAACAAAATGCATGCAAATATCTGAAGTGGGTGCAGATCTTCTGTCCAGTTTGGACCTTGGATCCGAACTCCAAACAAACGGAAGAATTAGCATTGTTAATTGAAATGCAAAAGCACTGTAATTTAATGATTCTCTCTCTATATAAAGAGAAATAAATTTGAGAAGTAAAGCGATAAGGACATGAAATTAGGCATCTAGCTAGGCTCTACTCTCTGGTCGCGTTTGACCACAAATTCACAAATTCATTCTACAATAGTAATACATAATGATACTGATTACTGAATCGCATGCATGGGTTGTGAATCTGTCATAACCAAATCCCTATCTTTCATAGTTTTGCGCTCTCATGCGGATACTGAAATACAAATTTGTACTAAATATCATTCTCCACGTTGAGACACGCTGTAATGCTCTACCCTAAATTGTTGTTAATAACTGTCAGTTTTACACGGATTCTTATTAGTTGGTTTAGTTCTCAACTCAAAACTGAAAAGTGTCCTTTGCTTTCCGTTTAACAAAGGGCTCTTGGAATTTGGACCATTAGGAGGAGAATATTAAAGTTGGGGAGCACGTACGAGCCGCGTGCTGGACCCTACCGCAAATCAAGCATCAGACCAACCAGGTGGGGATATGGCTCGGCCCACCATGCACGAACCCACCTGGGCGGTGTGAATTGTGATGCATGCGGTGCGAGCTGTTTTCTGCTATCTTCTCACATCACATCTGCGCCTCACATACACATCTCTATGTGCAGTAGGAATATTTTTGAAAGTTGTCGATAAAAGATGTTCTCAATATATGGTTGAGATATACTGAATTCTTTCTTGTTTGATTGTCGATCGCCCGATACCAACTCCCCTTCTCGAAGAGGATTCGAGTCGAGCATTCTCAAGTCTGGAACTAGAGGCTCAGGAAACGACGGCCTTTGCTGCTATGCCTTTCCCACTCCGCACCAGTCCACGTGTCTCGTCTATAGTCCAATTTAGCAAAATACTCGACCTCCCACATGTCACCCATCACCGGTCACCCCCAGTAGGGTTATAGATAGGAGATAGACCCCATTTATATCTCTATCCTTGGCCCATGCGAGTTGTGAGTGAAGATGACGATGAGTATGGGTAGGTAGGTGGTGGGTGGGACCATCAGGTTGTTTGGACTTTGATGAGTAGTAGTAGTAGTAGAAAATAAGGTCCACTCCTCGGAAGGAGAGAAAATAACCCCTAGGGTGCCACGTGGTGGGACCCCGTAGAATGACTCAACACTCGACACGTCAACTTAAAAAAGGATTTCCCGAACTCCGATGAGATAGTGAAGGAACGACCTGCCCCTTTCTTCACCCTTTTTTTTTTTTTACCATGAAGCTGCTTTCTTTATTTTTTTTTCCCTTTCCCTATCCCTATCCCCCCCGATTTGTCTTCTCATGGGTAAAATATGGAAACGAAAATGATCATCGTCTTATTATGCGGAAAAAAGAACAAAAGGAAAGAGAAAAAGCAAAAACAAAATTTGAAAAAAAGGGAGTCTTCCTCCCCCTTCACGCGTGAAGGTTTTGAGCAAGTACGGCATATTAGTTGGTGTGCATGGTTCCCCATTTTTCAATGTTTGCAGAATCATATACCGTTAATCATCATTGCTTCCTCCTATCCTGATCGTAATCTGCAATTCAAATGCATATGATATGAGTGACCATGAGAGAGAGAGGGAACGAGACCCGATTCCTTTTTTAAGCTTAGCTTAGCCTTGGGGGAAGCTACATGGACCGGGGGTTAGACTTTAGACTAAGAAAATAAAAGAAAAGGAAAAGGAGATGACGTGAAAGAGAAAGCCTTTCTGGGCTCTGGGCTGGACTTCTGTTAGAGGACTAGATGCGTTGACGTGAATGAGAAATTTGGGCTTCTCTTCTGTTAGATGACGAGCGGCCCTCTGCTTTCTTTTTTGGCTGAGAGGCGAGGCTTGAGATGAAACATTTATTTTCTTCCAACGTAAAGGCGTTTGAAGAGTGGTCGCAACGACAATAATAAGGGTTTGATATGTATGCAATTGGACCAATTCCAATTCCCCCAGCAATCCAACCGTTAAAGGACAAGATGGGGTATGTCACCCTAAAGAGGAGGGCATGTTTCTTTTTTTAGATGGCCCAAATTATCAAACGAGGCAGGAATCTTTGTTGTCCCATGGATTAAAGTGTGTGAGTGGGAGAGAGATAAAAGTTGAACCCCCTACAAAGGGAAGTCGGTTTTGATCAGGTGTAGGAGTCACCACGCGTACGCCTAGGCCTTCCACGTCGTCCTCCAACCACCATTTAACAATTTAATACTGATGTTCGCATCAATTTTTTTATTTTTTTCAGCTGTTTGTGAATCGTGATTCCAAGTTGTCGCTATATCACCCTAGTCCCTATACCACCTATACGTGCAGGCAACATAAAGTTTCGGCATGCTTTTAAATTATATATAATTTTCTAAAACTATCTACGTTGGTTCTTTCAATTTTTTCCTTAAACTTTTTCTTCCAATGTTACCCTTGGTCAAGTAAAAGGGTCCTCTTAATCCTCCTATATTTTCAAAGGAGATGCCCTCAAACCATGGGAACACATGGCTTCACTTCTAAAACCACTCGTAGGGTCTCATCAGGAAACTAGGAGTCCAAAAAATGAAACTCATACGTCCTCTTCATAGGGGCAAAACAAAAACCAATCCACTGTGAACACATCAATGTACACTAAATACACCAATACAAGTCGATGCAGGTATGGACCTAATAAGAGCGACCTTGCACATGAGTGGTCAATGCCAGTTTCGGGCAATTGGGACTTTAATGTAAACTTGTAAAGTAAAGAGGATATGGTTCAATGCTAGTTTTTTCTCATCCATTCTCAATCGTAGTGATCTTAAGTTGGGTTCATATTTTGGCCCACCAGTCGATTACCTTGTTCTCTTCATCTAGGGCTCTCAATGGACCAGATATTGGCGGCAATACAATCCAATTAAAAACTAAAATGAATGTGGACCTCAATTAAGCTAAAATATCGGATTGGATTAATTTGGACAGTTTTTAATTCATCTAAATTATTGGACTGGAGTGTATTCCAAATGAATTGGATTCATAACGGACGGATTGAATCCGGTCCATGGATTGCCCTACCTTCACGTCGTGGCTGAGTACACTGACTATTTATGATTGGCCAGATTTGCTAATTAGTCCAAGGACATGATGTGAAGATATGATACTCATCTTCAAAGTCCTCACAAATCATGTTTCTTTCAGAGTCACTTTCAATCCCTCTTTTCAGCTTTGAAAACAAGAGACTTTAGTCTCAAGCAAGTTGGTCAATTGTGATGCAAAAGGTCAATGGCTCAATCACTAGATGCCCACAAAACCTTTATCAAAAAACATCTCAACATATTCCGATCTTCTAGTAAAAGACAAGTGCAAGTGGGTCCAAACAGTATCTTCCAATAACTTTGTTTCCCCCCCCCCCCCCCCCTTTTTTTTTATCGATTTGAAGTTTTATATCGTTATCCAAATTAAGTTGTTCCTCTTAGCTTGCATGCTCTCATGCAAGTACTCAAAGCCAATTTACTGAAAATACAATGTTAAGTATTAACTAGGGAAATACTTGCATTTCCAAGTTTTTCTTTTAGGCTGCATTTGTTTTTGGTGTAAATGCACTTTTACATCAATGGAGTTAAGACACGATGGTTCGGTAAGAGTGTAAAATACGGACCAGTCATTTTACCCATTTATTCATCCTGTTTGGTTACATCAACGTAAATGGAGGTTACCCTGTTTTCTGGTTTGTTGGAGAGAGAGAGAGAGAGAGAAGGGTGGAAGGGAGTCAAGGAACAACCTTATCCATTTACACCTTTTATAAAAGCATAGCAATCTAGCAAAACCTAGAACATAGAGAAAATGGAGAAATTCTTAGAGGCTCAGAGGAGAAGAGAGGGGGCAAAAAGACAGAGCCACCATATTAACTCTTGAAAATTTTTCACTATAGCAGCTAGGAAGAGCTACCTTGCCAAACCCAGTTATCGATTTATCGATGGGGATAGAGACAAAATGATTAGTTTCGATACCATGTTCGAATTTGGCGAAGTTGACCTGTGGAATTTGAATCACGATACCTTGCCTGAGTTGAAGAAACCGATGACCAATGTGCGTGCAACAAAGAAATTGGGGAAAAGGGTCGAGAATGCTGATCGAGGTGGTGGAGCAGTTGCAACTTCGACGTCGTTGCCGGTTAACATACCCGACTGGTTGAAGATCCTCAAGGAGGATTACAAGGACACTCGGAGAAGAGAGAACTATGACAACTTTGACGACGAGGACAAGGATTCTAAAGACAACAAATGGAAAAAGAACAAGCGAGAGGTTAATGAGAGAGAGAGAGAGAGAGAGAGAGAGAGAGAGAGAGAGAGAGAGAGAGAGAGAGAGTGTATTTATTACATCGATTATCAATCTAATTAAACCGCAAAATGTTTTTGGTGTAAAATTACTTGTTTACCAAATGCCTGCAAAATCGAACTGGGGTGTGAAGTTTACCCCGGTTCGATTTTATACCACTACCAAACGCTGCCTTAAAGTAAAAATAAGAGGTTCAAAAGTCCACTAGGCTGAGTTACATTTACTTATCATATCATAAGTAAGCATTAGAATTATAAGGGGGAAAACACTGATTTAGTGATTACAGGCGTCTGATCTAGTTTTTTTTTTTTTTTTTTTCATGCAAGTCTCTTGCACCAAGTGACAAGGTTTTGCCGGAAATATCTCAAATAAAATACATAATACCCTAATTTTACTATTTCGAGGTCTACTTTTGTTCAGTTTTTCTCTACCAGAAAAATAAAAAAGTCTACTCTTGTTTGGTTGCTAAGAGGGGGGCTTGAGATGATTGCTAGAGGTTTACTTAACAAGAAACAGTCAAACAAAATTGTGAGC